>NC_057805.1:178229975-178316440 GCF_018294505.1 Triticum aestivum | reverse complement strand
CGAAGGGGGAAAACTGCTCCTGTAGTGCCACGGGGGCTGTAACCTCAAACTGGGCGTTGACCATCTCAGTAGTGGCCGTGAGCGTATCTAGGGTCGGCTCGGTGGCTGGCTCCATCTTCTTGGAGCTCTCTGTCTCGTGGGGATCAGCCTCCCGCGTCTGCTCCAATATCGGCAGATCTTTGCCTGGTTCTCCTTGGTCCATCATGAAACTGACGAATACTAGGAGACCACTGAAAGGAAAACAGAATCGCAATGACAATGAAACAAAAAAGAGAGTGAGGATCGGTTACTGCTTTGCAAAAGTTGTTTTTTTTCTCTGAACGAAAATATACCAACATCACGGATCTTCTTAACTTCCCTTCGTTGGGAGAGAAAAACAGTGGCAGATGCGAGTGTTGCCTTTCTTGAAGACGGTGAGGGAGAAGGGGATTCAACAAAGAGTGAAATGATGGTCGCTTCATCCGTCAAACGTAGACTGCGGGGAGGTGGGGTTTTGTGATACGACGGCTCGTTACTGCCGAGCTACGACCGGGGTGACTCTCTGCCTGCATACTGCCTTCTAATTTGGTGGATGCCATTTGGGCCCGTGCACTGCATGGCCCGCATGTCGGTGAACAAAAGTATAACGGCATTCAGTAGAGGGAGACATTTCGATGACCTAGGAGGAGCTAGAAGCGGTATTGTATCGAGTGTACTAGTAGTAATTGTTTTTCTGGGAAGCTGTAGAGTGTCTCCACTGTACTAGTAGTAATTGTTTCTCTGGGCCCAAGACAAAAAAGCCCATACACCCTAGTACATAGTAAAATCAATTCAAAAGCACATATATTTACTGAATGAGAGGCGCTACCCACACCCAGCACACCACCCACCCAAAAAAACCTAGGTGCTCTTCTTCCTCCTCACTCCCACCCACCTCACGTCAGCTCGCTCCACTCGTACCTCCAAATTCATCACCTCACTCCTATAGAAAACCCCACCTCCCCTTCAAATCCGTGAGCGCGACACGACACCCTCGAGGAAAATGGAGTCAGCTGACCCAGCACCAAGAAGATGAGGCTCCCGCCAGCGGCGACGCCTGTTGTAGATCCCGCACCCGGCAGCACGGGACAAGCGGCGACCCCGCCCCCACCGGATCCCAGGAACCCGTAGAATCTCCGGTGGACGGCATCAGCGATCTCCCGGACACCATCCTTGGGGAGATCATCTCGCTTCTCCCCACCAAGGATTGCTGCCGCACCCAAGTCCTCTCAATTCGGTGGTGCCCTCTATGGCGCGCCACAAACCTTAATCTCGACTGTCGTCAGCTATCTCTCTTCAATGATTTTGAAATCCCAGAGCCATCATCTCCTCCCACCATGGCTCCGTTCAAAGCCTCTGCATCCCGTCATGCTACCTGAGCAAGCATACCATGCCCTGCACGATGGACACCTGGCTAAAATCCCCTGAATTCACAGAGCTACAGCTGCTTGAGTTCTACTATTCCCCTAGAAATCACATACCACATACCGAATGCCATGTACTTGTGCCCTCAGCACCAATGTCCATCTCGCGGTTTTCCTCCTCTCTCCACACCGCCACCTTCGCGCTGTGCTACCTACCAGACAATTTGGTACTAAACCTTCGACTCCAATTTCTCAAGAAACTTTGACTTGTGCGGGTTTGTATGTCGGAGGCCTCATTGCACAACATCATCCACTCCAGTTGCCCTGCCCTGGAGTGCTTGGTGCTTGTTTTCATAGTTAGAATCAGTTATCTCCAAATAAAGTCGCCTAACCTTGTAAGAATTGGAATTTCTTTTGACGGAAGGCAACTCATCATCCAAGATGCCCCTTCACTTCAAAGGTTGATCCTTGATTCTAGTTATTCACCGTTGCATATAACCGTCCTCTCTGCGCCTAAACTAGAGACCTTGGGTGTAATACGTGATCTCTGTGCTCATTTCAATATGGTGTTTGGCTCCTCAGTTCTTCAGGTACTTTATATTATCATCTACACTTGTAACCATAAGCTGCATTTTAAATTTCTGCGCATAAGTTATATATCATCTTGGAGTACACATTTTGTACTAATATTATGTTCTATGCTCAATGAAGAGTTTCTCCATGGATGGCCTATCAATGGTGCTGGATTCTGTCAAGATCTTATATATCCAAATGAATAGTCTTGATCTGAACAAGATTATTGGCTTGTGCAATGCTTTCCATGTCTGGAGAAGTTGTATATAAAGGTGATAATTTCACGCACATTGGAAGCCCGCATATAGTGTACTAGAATTAACCGTTCACCTGTTGCTCTTTCGACACTCTTTTTTTAGACCTTAACTGTTTTCGATCTTGATGTCTATTTAGGCAACAGGAAGGGGTAAGAAAGTTATAACCAATCGGTGGATTCGTAAGCATCGGGATTTTCTCATTTCTCATGAGATTCGATTGAAGACAATAACGCTAGAACGATATATAGCCAAACATGCAAACACTAGATTTGTCACATTCTTCCTGCTGAATGCGAGGTTACTATTGTCCATCAGGCTTAAGTTTATCAGCAACATGGTTTCGATGGATGGGTATGTGGAAGAGCAAAAAAGGAGTTTCAGGTGGACAAAAGGGCTTCTGAATGTGCCGGGCTTCTATTTACAACATATTGTGGTCATAATCCAGTAAATTTGACGACCCAGGATGTTCATCCTATGGACCTGACCGATCCATTTGACTGTGACTGCAGAAAACAGTGCTGGAGTTAGATGTTGTTGCCCTTTTCAACCTGGTTTTTTTTGTAAACCTAATGAACAATTAACCCTCGTGCTTTTGTACAGTTTGTAAGCTGGAGTTAGATGTTCTTGCCCTTTCCAACTCGGCTGTGACTGTCAGATTTTCATTGAAACCAGGTAAATGGCTTGCCAGTCGTTTGATTTAGAGTGAAATATTGTAACAACTAACTAATCCCAACCTAGGGAAATAATATCACTCTCGCTGGCTGCTTGAGCTCACTATGCATTAGAGAAGCCAAGTGATTAGCCCCCACCAGCACCCAGAAACTTATTTCGAACTAGCACATCAAATGGGCTGTAAATTTTCATAGGAAAGGCTGCATGACCGTGACATATTTGGATTCTGACATTTGGGAACTGCGAGGAAATAGCCTATCCAAGGTGGTGTCGACTTACTAGCCAGTCAACAAACGATTCCGCCTACCAGCCGTTGGATTGACATCCAACATCTATCGTGTATCTTCTATCTCTTGTCTTCTTCTTCCTCCAGCCACTCAAACCAAACCACCCCGTCGGCTCCGCCTGCTCCCGCATCCCATGGCTGGCTGCACCTCCACCGCCCTATCGTACGTACCCTCCAATGTTGGCCAGTCCCTCCCTCTATTCCCCCACACGTCTTGTTATTCTCCGGTGACGTCAGCCCAAACACGCACCCGCACCCGAACCAGTCAACCTTCGTACTCCCCTCCGCATGCGACTGGACTGGCGCATCTTCCACGGCTCCTGTTCATTCCGTCCGAGGCCTCGCCATAGTCCTCTGCCTTGCGGCCTTGGTTCGCTCGCCGTGCGCATTGCGCCGCCCTCTTGCGTTGTCAACTTCGTCAACAACCGAGAGGAAGAAGGAGATGACTGTACGTGGAGAGGATGACAGTAGGGACCCACCAGCGTCATGGCAGTACGCAAGCAAGTGCCTCTATATTACAAGCCCAAAAATATGGTTCCTCCTAATGGTTGGACATCTGGGGCTCACGCCATTGTCAACATAGTCAATAAACGAGAGAATTACACTACGAGCGGCTGGCACCAGGGACCCAGCAGGTCGCGCAGTTTTTTTGAGGAACAAGCAGTTCTTATTTATACTAGTCTTAGCGAGGAATCAGGGTAACAACGGGGCTGTGCGGGGGCTATGGCCCGTCTAGCCCGGGTTTTATTTATGTTTACCACATCATGAGCCCAGTTGTGTTTTTTTTCTTGCCAAAAATGGCTAGCCCAGTTCTATTTTTTTTAAGAAATACCCAAACGAGGCCTACTTGCTTTATCAGCCCTGCTGGGCTGCAAATCTTTCAAGACGAGGAGAGTTTCATTCGGTTTGCCCAGAAATGGGCTGTACATATTTAAGACACATCAAACCGGGAATTAGTTTCAATTTTTTTCATTACAAGATTTTAAATTCCATTGATTTTTATGCATGGACAATTATTTGGATTTTATATTTACATAAATTATTTTTCAAAATAGTTTGAATGTGAATCGATATTTCAGGATTAAAAACAGTTGACCGCACCGAAATATGCAAAATTTCAAATATTTTTTAACCGTGGCCACAATATGGGGTGTAATGCTAACAAAAAGAAGATGGGCTCCAAAAAAATTCTTAAGAATTAGCAAATGGGTTGTACATTATTAGAAATAATGGCAGATGGGCGGTATGTTGTTTTCCACAGATTTGAGGCTGACTTGTGCGCCTGCTACAGGTTGACGCGTATGCTTTCCTAAAAAAAGATTGACACACAAGAAACGCCGTGTCAACTTAGTCAACACACGAGAGCAGTGACTGTTGGATGTCCATCCAACGGCTGTCATGCTTCTTCAATCTCTGCTCTTCCTGCTCCAGCCGCTCAAACAAGCGCCGGCGGGACTGCCTCCTCTCTCCTCCTGCACTCGGCTATGCTGCCGCGCAGGGCTCATCGCCCCACCGTACTCCCATCGCGGGCCTAGCCATCCCTCTACTCACCCACACCTGTTGTTATTCTCCGGGGACGGCAGATGAACCAGTAAACCCTCGTAGTCCTCCGCGCGGGAAACAACTGCCGAGTCTTCCCTGGCTCCGTGTCGTTCCTTCCTAGGCCTCGCCGTCGTCCACCGCGCTGGTGCTCTCGGCGCGGCCTAGTTAACGTGGTCAATGAACGACATCCATCAGAAGTGGACTGTACATGGAGAGGCTGACAGCTGGGTCCATGGCCGCACGCAAGGAAATCCTCCTTATTACGTGCAAAATAATGATTCCTCCATCTGACAACTAGGACCCATGGGAAGGGCTTCTGTATTTCACGAAAAAATGTTCCCCCCGCTGACAGGTCCGACCCACCAGCTTTATCTTCGCATGCAAGGAAGTTCCTCCTTATTACGCACAAAAAATGAATACCCCCTGCTAGCTGGGACCCACCATAGCGGGTGGCTGACTTGTGGGCCTACTAAGTTGACGGGGATGGAGGGCTTTGTCAACTTAGTCAATATCAACGATTCTAGCTCCAGTGACCGTATGATGTCCATCCGACGGCCATAGTGCTTCTTCAACCTCTGGTCTTCTTGCTCCAGCCGCCCAAAGCAGCGCCGGTCGTGCCGCCTGCTCCTGCCTCCCGTGGCCAGCTGTGCCGCTGTGGAGGCCTCACCGTCCCCATACTACTCCCACCGCTGGCAAGGCCATCCCTCCACTCACCCACACCCCTTGTTATTCTGCGGCGACGGCAGCCTCACACCGCAGCCGAACCAGTGAACCCTCGTACTCCTCGGCATCCACTGCCGTGTCTTCCCCGGCTCCGCGTCGTTCCCTTCCTAGGCCTTGCCGTCGTCCACCGCCGTGGTGCTCTCGGCATGGCGTGGTCAATGTGCTCACCGACCGACTTCCATCGGAAGAGTACTGTACGTGGAGAGGCTGACAGCTGGGTCCACGGCAGCCGCATGGAAATGCCTCCTTATTACGCAGAAAATAATTATTCCTCCACCTGACAGCGGGGACCCATCGGATGAGCCACCGTATTTGGCGAAAAAAAGTTTCCCCCCTGACTGCTGGGACCCACCGGACGGGCCACCATATTTCGCGAAAAAATGTTTCCCCCGCTGTCAACTCGGACCCATCGGAAGTGCCTCCTTATTACGCACAAAAAAATAAATACTCCCCCTGCTAGTTGGGACCCACCTTGGTGGGAGGCTGACTTGTGGGTCTAGTAAGTTGACGGGGATGGAGTGCTTTGTCAACTTAGTCAATATGAACGATTCTACCTCCAGTGACCGTACGATGTCCATCCAATGGCCGTAGTGCTTCTTCAACCTCTGGTCTTCTTGCTCCAGCCGCCCAAAGCAGCGCCGGTCATGCCGCATGCTCCTGCCTCCCGTGGCCGCTGTGCTGCCACGAAGGCCTCACTGCCCCTACTATTCCCACCGCTGGCCAGGCCCTGCGGCGACGGCAGCCTCACACCGCAGCCGAACCAGTGAACCCTCGTACTCCTCTCCGCGCGGGCTTCCACTGCCGCGTCTTCCCCGGCTCCGCGTCGTCCCCTTCCTAGGCCTCGCCGTCGTACACCACCCTGGTGCTCTCGGCACGGCGTGGTCAACGTGGTCAAGGAACGACTTCCATCGGAAGAGTACTGTACGTGGAGAGGCTGACAGCTGGGTCCACGGCAGCCATAAGGAAGTGCCTCCTTATTACGCGCAAAATAATTATTCCTCCACCTGACAGCAGGGACCACCGGACGGGCCACCGTATTTCGCAAAAAAATGTTCCCCCCCTCGACTACTGGGACCCACCAGCTACATCTTCGCATGCAAGGAAGTGCGTCCAGGCAAAAAAACCGATTTGCCCCCTGACTGCTGGGACCCACTAGCTACATCTTCGCCCGAAAGGAAGTGCCTGACAGTCGAGACCCACCTGGTCGAAGCGTACGTAGCATTGTCATTCTGGTAACGAACGTGTACATACATATTGGTTGATGTAGAGGTGCGCACGTGTCATAGTAGAGGCGCGCACGTAGCATGTACACGTACGCACAACGGCCAGTGTGCAAGAAAGAAAATACGGCCACGTGCGTACATACGGGCGGGGTCTCGAACGCCTACTCGCGCATACGTAAGGCCAGGGCTCGTGTACATGGCTGGGTCGGGACGGAGAAACTACGTCGTTGTCGTGTTCATGGGCAGGCAACGGAATACGTTGTGTTCATCGGGAGGCAACGGAACGCGGGGGAGCCAACTGGCTTGGACGGAACAACTAATGGAAACGAGGCCTAGCGTACCGCAGAACGTAGGAAACGGGCTTGTGTTCGACCAGCCATGATCGAAATGGGATCCTGTTCATCGGGAGGGGTCTGGCGTACCGCAAAACGGAGGAAATGGACTTGTGTTGGACCTCCTACGGTTGAAACGGGGTCCTATTGATAGGGAGGGGTGTGGCGTACCGCAAAACGGAGGAAACGGACTTGTGTTAGAGCGCTACGGTCGAAACTGGGGTCCTGTTCATCGGGAGGGGTGTGGCGTACCGCAAAACGGGACTCCACGGGATACTGTTCATCTCCACCGTCGACCCCCTCCAGCCTCCACAGGGTACTGTTCATCCACCATCGACCTCCTCCAGCCTCCACCTACGACTGTTCATCCACGGGCTCCTGTTCATCTAGCCTCCACCGCGCGCTACTCCACCGGCTACTGTTCAACCAGCCCTCTCCACGGGCTCCTGTTCAATCACCCCTCCACGGGCTACTGTTCATCCAGCCCTCCATCGTCTACTGTTCATCCAGCCCTCCACGGGGTCGTCCTGTTCATCCAGCCCTCCACGGGGTCCTGTTCATCCAGCCCCAACCAGCTCGATCGATTGGGGTCCTGTTCATCTAGAGGCAACACCATGGGGTCCTGTTCATCCACCCCCATCGGGAACTGTTCATCCAAACCCCCAAGCAACACTCATTGTTCATCCAGAGGCAGCGTCGATCAGCTTCAGTTAGCAGCACTAGCGAAGGAATCGCTCGATCGGGTTCAGTTAACAACCATCGATCGATCGCTCGGGTTCAGTAACACGTAGCCTGCAATGCAGTCGCTCGGATTCAGTAGGCGAACACCCTCACTCGTGTTCAGTTAGAGCCCAATGCCTCGCACCGACATGCGTGCGTTTACGAGAGAAACGTGCAAACCTTCGTGCATCGCTCGGCCCCGACCACCCACCGTAACCGGGAACACCCCGATATTTTCCTCGCCCTCGCTTCTACCACGGTTTTTTCCGTCATGGACGGCCCAAAGAATGTCATGCAGCCGCCTCTCCGGCCCGCCCAGGACGAAAAGCCCATTTTCTGTCATGATTTTTTGTCATAGAAGTAAAGCCCACCACATCTATGATGATACCGGGTTTTGTCAATATTATCGTCATAGAAGTGTCATAAGTATGACAGAAAAAATTCGTTCCGCCCAAAATGTCATGGATGTGTCTTTTTTTGTTGTGTAGGAACTTTTCTATTGAATCTAGAGATGACATGTATCTCAATTCCTATGAGGAGGGACTAGAAAAGAGATGTCATTTGGTTCACATCATAGGAACTTTTCTATTGAATATATGCTAATGTTTATTTTCCTTTGAAATTATGGGAGTATAGGAATCTATTCATATGAACCATGTGGCTCTAAAGCTATAAAAATGATATCATGTTTATTTCCTTTGAAATGTGGAGTATATGAATCTATGCCTATGAACCAATTGGCTCTAAAGGAAATAATCTTATAAAAATCATATGATATAGAGTTCCTATGATATTCCTCCACACCAAAGGATGGTTGAAATTGCTGTAGGTGATACGACGGTCTTTCTTTGTAGACTCCTCCCCCATCTTTATAGTTACCTCTCGAAGATTAATGAAATGATATATACTGGGTATTCTATATGTGCATTTTGGTACACAAAAACTCGGTAAAATTTTGTGAGGTTCGAATTTTAAATAAAGCTATATGCACTGCATTTTGGAATGGAGGGAGGAGCATACGGCAGTTGCTAACACTCACGTGGAAGATTTATGTGTAGGAGGAGTGGCTGTTCCGTTAAATGACATGGGAAAACTGACATTGTCGGATGCCGATCTAACGGTTCTTACGGCGTACGTCAGGAAATGGCTTGTGGCGAACGTTTGTCAGATACTGATTTACGGACACATGTATTGCATTGATACGTGCCCCCCCTCTCTCACACACACACGCACCCTCACGAGGCACGACTCTCCCGAGTCCTCTCGCACCCACTATCTATCTGCAGGTAGACGTCACACACATATGTGCTCTTCACACCCTACCCTCAAAACTTCTAAAAAAGAAAGGACGACGCGCACCATTTATTTTAGCTCACACGTCACACACTTATACTATTACTGTTGTGGCGAACGTTCTTTGGGCATAGTATATGGTTCTCTCACGAAGAGAAGCGGTGCACGCATGCACTAGTTCTCTCACACCCACTCGCGGGTACACGTAGGAGCCTTAGCGCTTGCTTTACTAGGGTTCCTCTCTTTCACTCTCTCATGCTCTCCAGATCTAAGCAAGACATAGGTGGCCACACACTCTCTCTCTCTCTCTGCTCACGGCTGGTCACAAATCCGGACGGACCACCTCGACCGGGGCAGGGGTGTGGGTGCATCGTTCACACTGTCGTCGGCGGTGAGGGAGGAGACCAACGGCTGCCCGCTCGTCTTGATCGGCGGCTATGCCGTTCTCTCCAAGAGAGTGCCAGCTCGGGAGGGCCTCCGACCCCTTCTTCCTCTCCACGGTATTGTGGCCAAGATGCGGCCTCCCGACGCCCTCTTTGCCACATGACGACGACCCTAAGGTATATATTCCTTAAAAACCTGCCTTGCTCTACTGCCCTAGCTCCCCAGGTGGCTGCATGTGGATCTTTTTCTACTTCTGTCGGCTGTTCCAAAGCCACCTAGACTTTTACGATTATTGGAGGTAAAGCTAGTTCATACAGTCAAATCTAAGAGTTGGTTCAAATAGGCAAGAAAGTGGGGAAGCTATAGCATGAATCTAGGACTTGGTTCTAAGAGGAAACGGGGGAAAGTAGTAGATACTGGCTACCCAACCAGTCTCTTGGTTGAAAAGGCGAAGAAAGCATGGTGGATGGCGAAGGGTGGGGGGAAGTTGACCTGTCTCTTGGTTGAAAAGGGAAAGAAAGTGAGGGGTGTTGGGGGACAATGCAAATGAGAATGAGCAGGTCTAGATTTCCTATGCTCACATAGGAAAATGTCGCCGAGGAGATAAAAAATGGGACAAATGCAGACATGCTGCCTGAGTGTTTGCCTCTCTCGGCAACCACATCTGCCTCGCCACATTATGCCCCTGCTATCGCTATGCCCATATCGCTACCGTTAATGTAAAATCACATGGAGCGTTAAGCAATGCCACCTAATGTCACTATAAGTAATGGTCTAGTGTCGTTGGTAAATTGAAGCAATGCCACCACCATTTTATGAAGTGCTCCCGTCTTGCTTTATTTCCCATGAATTGTGTTGTTGCAGTTACACTTAAATATCACACCGCTAACATTGCTTCATCCCAGTGGAACTACACAAATTTGATTGCACATTTACTGACCATGTGCCACTCTCATGACAGTAATACTAATGCTATTGTTCTGCATGTTAATCTAGTGGCATTGTTGATGTGATGTGATTCTACTTACTTAAGGGCACTTTAATATCGTCAATCTAGTGCCAATTATAACACAATAGATGATGCTGTTAATCATACGACACTACAAATATCTATCACTATTTAAATAACCGTATTTCGTATTTGCGCAAACAGGGATGTCTGTCTCCATATCGCTTCTATCTGCGCAATCAAAAGCACACACCTCGGTTTTAGTACAACTACACAAAATGAGATGGCTATTCCTAGTTGCCGCCCTCTAACCACCAATGTTCCAGCTATTCCTACATTGGTAGTAACTAGGTAGAATAACCAACGCAATCTTAAATAAGCTGATTCGTACGTTTTACTTCCTGATTACAGTGCAGGGACAAGCGAAAACAACTTCATCCTAGTCCGGAATGCACTTTCTACCAGTTCATCCATGGACCGAGGACTAGCTGTCACGGCTGCACGGAGGTTTTTTGGATAGGTCTGCGGACAAGAGGCATTGTGGTCTGCTTATTTTGGCTAATACCAGTGCTTAAATTTAGTGGAATGCACAAGAATTTCAGCTGGTTAGTACACTACATGGTTTAGTTTAGCATTCCAGCTGAGAACACAATTATAATTGGTTATTCTTGAATGAGAGAACCTAACCCTGGATGGTGGCAACAAGAAAAAACCAGAGTGAACTCCAGGAAATTTAAGCCTGCCGGGAGGCCCTTTGCTTAGAGAAGCCTTGCTTGTCTTTTCCTGATTTGTAAACCTTCTCATAACTTTGTCTTTTGCTGCGAACTATTATATGTTTGTTATGTTCTATGAACCATTGAGATGTATAAAATTTCTTAACTTATGCTTTTCAAGTTTTTTATGAAGCCGAGTTTAATGTGAGTGTTCCACATGAACGCTGGACTAGCGTGTGAACATTTGGAATTTACATTGTGGGCTCAGTTAACTACATGAACCACTATAACAAGATACGTAGTTGCTTATATGTCAGACAACAGATTATTGATTGTTAGCTGGTCGATAGGCTAGTGTTGAAGCAAGCTGAGCCCATGTGTCGTGTTTTGCCAACTGCTTAAAAGTGGGGTAGAACCAATAGTGTTTACAAGTACTTATGTATACGTCTGCACACAGTTCTCGAACAAATAATCTATTTCATGAAATACACACTGCTCGTATGATAAACCACGACAACTTATGTCTTACCATGCCATATTCATGAAAAAACTAGTGAGGACGCATCTGTTTCGGCAACAATTACGATGGTTCTCACATGATTCACGGGCACACAGAAGTAGCAGCAGTTCCCATAGACGGATTCAAACAAAGTACTAGCCCCAGGGGGCTCGATATTAGGCAAGGTTCGGATAATTAGACACAATCCAAACTACTATTAAACACTAGCTGGGGCAACTATTTCATGCCTCAATCTAATTTGGGCTGGACACAAGACGGACCTTGCCATGAACATCATCGAGGACATACGGCAGCAGCTCAATCCTGTGAACCTTCATGAACATAACCTTGTGGCCTTGCCACTCAGAAACTTGTTTGTGGAGGCATGCCACGTCATCTTCCTGGGTAAGCTTGACAAGAATAGTTTGCCTCACAAACGAAGGAGTAGCTTTGATCTTCATGTGCTTCAGTACATCCTGGACAACAGGCCTGACAACAGTGAGGCTGGAATACAACTCGACATCGATATAAGCGCAAATGGCTTCCAGGATCCAACAGCCTAAGAACTATGTTTTCCCAGTGCGTATAGTCAGGTCATCCGCCTCATAGCGAGCTACATGTACAACCACATAATCCTTGTCTGCATCAGAGCTCTAATTGAAACACAAACAAATTCTGAATTACTTTCCAGTATAAGAAACACAAGTTATTTAGACCACTATGTATAGCATGGCATCGAAGCTAATAGAATTTTGCATTATTCATCACTACATACTTAGATGAAAAACCACAATCGAGATCGGCAAACAAGAAAATCACCTTGGGCAGCTCAGCGGGGGGGGGGGGGCATCCTCGAAGGGGGAAAACTGCTCCTGTAGAGCCACGGGGGCTGTAACCTCAAACGGGGCGTTAACCATCTCAGTAGTGGCCGTGAGCGTATCTGCGGTCCGCTCGGTGGCTGCCTATGGCAGTTGTGGGCAGGTTAATTACGTTTACTAACTAGGTTAATTAGATGTTTGGTTAACTAGTTTGGTTAACTAGTTTGGTTATTAGGTAGATGTTAATTTGGTTAGGGCAGTTGTGGTACTATTAATTAGATGTTTTTTAGCTAGAGAAGTAGGTTAGGGAACTAATTAGGTAGATGTTAATTTAGGGCAGTGGTGTTTAGTTTATAAAAAAAATTCAATATAGTTTTTTACTATTTTTTAGTAAGTGTTTAATAGAATTAGTTACAAAATTTAATAGAACTAGTTAAACTAGTTTATTTTTACTAAGTACTAGTTTATTTTATTTATAGTAAGTGCTTTGTTGAACTAGTTGAATTAATAAAACTAGTTTATTTTTAGTAAGAAAATTTAGGTATATGAGATTTGATGATCCAATCAAAATTTTACTATAGAATTAGTTTATTTTTAGTAAGAAAATTAATAGAACTAGTTTATTTTTTTTACTTAAACCAATTATTCCCGCATCCTCGTTGTCGACTCGGCGGAGGAGGCCTGCTTGATCAGAGGGGCCATGTCCGGGACTGGGCTCCATCGGGCTAGTACTGGGAGGTGCTACCGTCCGGGGGGCGCAGCTGGTGAGGAGCCACCCCGTCGTTGACCCGAACCTTCTTTGGTGACGGTCGCGTGGGCCAGTGATGGTGCAGAGGCTTGAGGACGCCGCGGAGGTGGTACGTCACCATGTCAGCTAGGAGGACGAGCGCGTCCATCGCTACATGGTTTTGTTGGACGGCAGGTTCTCCAATACCTGGCAGGTTCTTCAGGGATCTCACTTGAGCTATGATCCTGTGATGGTTCCTTCTCTTTGGGTGTCCACCGCCCACGCCGATACCCATCGTTCGCTACGGTTTTAGCTGTATTAGTGATGTTATATGTATGATACTATTCAAGGTGTATTAGTAATAATATTCTAGGATGTACGGACGAAAGAGATGATTTAGTTTTGCTTATTGAATGCATGCTAATTTGAATACTAAATTATTTTACGATTTGGTTTTGCTTATTGAATGCTCATATTGGAAAACTACTCCTACTTTGAATGCTAAAATTGGAGAGCACTATGCAAGGCGTATGCATTCGATTAGTTGATAGCTTATAGGGTTTTTGTTTTTGCAGAAATCAAGGAGCCGCTCCATCATCACCGCCATCGTCCCCGTCACCGACCCCCTCTGACCTCGAGGTGAGACCCCCTCCGTCACCGACCCCCTCCGTCGTCCCCATCAAGTTTGAATGCTCATATGATGTAGATATAAACATGTATATCTTGTGTTGCTCAAATAGGATATGTGCTTGCCCAAGTGGCCGGCCATGTTTGCAGGTTACACCTCATATAGTGGCCTATGTTTTGCCGGAGTGTTGATTAATTTCCGCTCCGGCAAATTTCAGGCGCTTGATATGTCCTTTTTTAGCAAAGGTCATGCCGGATTTTTTCGTGAATTCTGGCATGACTTGTTCTAGAATATGTAGGAAATATCGAGTGGCCTGGATTTTCTTGAAAAATAACTAAACGACATTTCGGGTTGACTTTAAGTCTGTCGAGGCTCCATCACCGAAGGTCGAAAAATCAGTGAGGGAGTGTATCCACCATATATGAGAGAGGACGAAGAAGCCCGACTGTTGTCGTGGGGGTACTTTCTCCTTCTTCTCCGGGTGCTAGACCTTTGTCATGTACTAGGGGAAGGAGGAGTAACGACCATCACCGACTGTTGCAAATGTCAGAGAGGAATCAGTGAGTGAGAGTCTCCACCACATATTAGAGGACGAAAAATCCTGACTGTTGTAGTGGGGGTCCCTTCTCCTTCGTTCCCGTCTGCTAGACATTTTGGTGTAATGCACTCGGGAACGAAAGGAGGAGCGACCATCACCAACGGTCGAATGTATACACCACGCGAGCTGAGAGTTTTCAAGAAAAAGACTGGACAGACCGATAGTCAACCCGTGATGACTAATAATGATCTAATTTAATTTTTGTAGTACATATATTGAATTGTACAAGTATAATCTTTGAATTACGAACGTAGGAAATGTCACCATCGGACGACGAAAGTCTCCCGGGGGAGTGCAGATGGTGCAACGACGACCGAGGTCTGTGCGACAGGCCTCACCTGGACGAAGATCGGCGCTTCAGCATTAAGCTCCAGGAGACCTTCGATGTTGAAATGGTACGCAACGACGACAAGTGTTTTTTCATAATTAAGCATGACTTCAACTATTTCAACATGTAATTTTCATCTTTCGAGTAGCTTATCGCATGCCATGCAAGATGCTATGTCTTGGAGAGGATGGATTTGGAAGACCATGAAAATTTTGACACAAATAAAATTCACCTAAGGACCCATCATGGTATGGATTTTGAAGTAAATCTGTATAATTCTGAGAGCGTAACCCATTTTGGTTGCAAAAATTGGGAAGCACTTTGCAAGATGTATGGTTTTTATGACGGTATGCTTATCACCATGGATCTTGGTGATCCTGACATCGACCAAGATAATATGGACATTTGGGTCCTTGTTGATACGCTTCCAATTCTACCGCTATGTGAGTTTCTCAACATAGTTATTAACTAATTTATATTGTTCCTTTCAAAAAGTTGACAACTTATTTCCATTAACAGCTTATTTTCATTCTTCAAACAATGTGCGAAACATGGTAGACAGAACCTACTACACCGATGGCTCTGAGTTAACTTATCAGGAGAAAAATCATCTGGTCGCATTTTGTACCGATCTTGAGAATTACAATATATGTTATATAACTCTTCCACATTATGGTCAATACATGCCATTAGTGCACGTGTTGAACTACGGTAACATCCATGGAGATGCCATGGTAAGATTTTTTACTATTACGACATCCGTGCATCTTTTGCATAAATTCTTTTAAAACTTAACTACATCGCTAACTACGAAGTTATTACTATGTTTTTCAATAGAAAATCCTGAAGGATTGTGTGCCTCATCTGATCTATCAGAATGGTCGCCTTGATGTTTTGAACATACGGCCAGGTCATCCTACGAATCTCACCTGTCCATATCGGATTTCTAAAACAAGTGAAGACATGAAAATCAAAGAATGGAAAAAATGTATGGACAGTCGTAAGGAGGTAATTGGAAGCAACATTATGCGAAAGGCAAGAATTAGAGGCAAGATAATCTCCATTCTCCATAATGGTGAGTCAAGGCCTATCTTGTTTTATGCTATTTTACCTAAGAGAAGGTAGTAGGTCCTAGTTAATAATACTCATGATCATGTGCTAAGAACAACTAAGTAGGATTGGTTAGATGACTATGATGATGATGTGGTATCGAGTAGAAGTTGTATAATCGATGATGATGAGTATGACTTGTTATTATGATACCAATGATGAGTTATTTATTATTATGATCGATGATGCATGATGCTAAGTTGTTATATGAGCATGATGAGTTATTATATATATCAGTAGGTGAAATGAACATGGATTAGATTCAAGTGGAGCCAACATGTGGTGCACATCGAAAGTACTACTAATCCAAACTAGATCAAGTTTGGATTAGAGTAGTACTTTCGACATGCACCACATGTTGCCTCCACTTGAAAGTTTGGATTAGTAGTACTTCCGATGTGCACCACATGTTGGCTCCACTTGAATCTACTCCATGTTCATTTCACCCACTGTTATATATAATAACTAATCATGGTTATAAAATCATATGATGAAAGTACTGTATATAAAACCACACAACGAAAATAAGCTGTATTTTTTAAAATACAGGAAAAGTAGCAGCAGCGCTTTTTAGAATAAGCGCTACTCCTACTTACTAGTAGCAGTACCGTTGTCCCAAGGAAAGTGCTACTGCTAACTAGGTATAGTAGTAGTGCTACCTTACCAGCGGTACAGCTACTAGTTAGCTGTAGCGCCTTAGTGGTAGCGCTGGTACCAGCGCTACTACTAGCTATAAAACAAGCGCTACTACTAGGGTTTTCCCTAGTAGTGCTAGTAAGAATTGGAATTTGTTTCGACGGAAGGCAACACACCATCCAAGATGTCCCTTCACTTCAAAGGTTGATCCTTGATTCTAGTTATTCACTGTCGCAAATAATCGTCCTCTCTCCGCCTAAGCTGGAGACCATGGGTGTAATACATGATCTATGTGCTCATTTCAACATGGTGTTTGGCTCCATAGTTCTTCAGGTACTGTATATTATCATCTACACTTGTAACCATAAGCTGCATTTTAAATTTCTGCGCAGAAGTTATATATCATCTTGGAGTACACATTTTGTACTAATATTATGTTCTATGCTCAATGAAGAGTTTCTCCATGGATAGCCTATCAATGGTGCTGGATTCTGTCAAGATCTTATCTATCCAAATGAATAGTTTTGATCTGAATAAGATTATTGGCTTGTCGCAATGCTTTCCATGCCTGGAGAAGTCGTATATAAAGGTAATAATTTCACGCACATTGGAAGCCTGCATATAGTGTACTAGAATTAACAGTTCAGTTGTTGCTCTTTCGACACTCTTTTTTTAGACCATAACTGTTTTCAATCTTCATGTCTATTTAGGCAACAGGATGGGGTAAGAAAGTTATAATCAATCGATGGATTCGTAAGCACCGGGATTTTCTCACTTCTCATGACATTCGACTAAAGACAATAACGCTAGAACGATATGTAGCCAACCATGCAAACACTAGATTTGTCACATTCTTCCTGCTGAATGCGAGGCTACTATTGCCTATCAGGCTTAAGTTTATCAACAGCATGGTTTTGACGGATGGGTATGTCGAAGTGCAAGAAAAGGAGTTTTAGGTGGGCAAAAGAGCTTATTAATGTGCCGGGCTTCTATTTACAATATATTGTGGTCATAATCCAGTAAATTTTACGATCTAGGATGTTCATTCTATGGACCTGACTGATCCATTTGACTGTGACTGCAAAAAATAGTGTTGGAGTTAGATGTTGTTGCCCTTTTCAACCTGGGTTTTTTTGTAAACCTAATGAACAATTAACCCTCGTGCTTTTGTACAGTTTGTAAGCTGGAGTTAGATGTTCTTGCCCTTTTCAACTCGGTTGTGACTGTCATATTTTCTTTGAAACAAGGAAAATGGCTTGCCATTCGTTTAATTTAGAGTGAAATATTGTAAAAAATCCCAACCAAGGCAAATAACATCACTCTCGCCGGCTGCTTGAGCTCACTATGCATTACAGAAGCCAAGTGATTAGCCCCCACCAGCACCCACAAACTTATTTTGAATGAGCACACCAAATGGGTTGTAAATTTTCATCGGAAAGGTTGCATGACCGTGACAGATTTGCATTCTGACATTTGGGACCCACAAGGAAATAGCCTATCCAAGGTGGTGTCGACATACTAGCTAGTCAACAAACGATTCTGCCTACCAGCCGTTGGATTCACATCCAACATTTGTCGTGTATCTTCTATCTCTTGTCTTCTTCCTCCGGCCACCCAAACCAAACCACCCCGTCGGCTCCGCCTGCTCCCGCCTCCCATGGCTGGCTGCGCCTCCGCCGCCCTTCCATACCCTCCAACGTTCGCCAGTCCCTCCCTCTATTCCCCCACACGTCCTGTTATTCCCCGGTGACGTCAATCCCAACACGCACCCGCACCCGAAGCAGTCAACCCTCATACTCCCCTCTGCCTGCGACTGGACATCTTCCACTGCTCCTGTTCGTTTCGTCTGAGGCCTCACCGTCATTCTCCGCCTTGGTTCGCTGCCGTGCGTGGTGCGCCGCCCTCTTGCGTTGTCAACGTCGTCAACAAACGAGATGAACAAGGAGATGACTGTACGTGGAGAGGATGACAGTAGGGACCCACCAGCGTCATGGAAGTACGCAAGCAAGTGTGTCATTATTACAAGCCCAAAAAATGGTTCCTCCTAATGGTTGGACATCTGGGGCTCACGCCATTGTCAACATCGTCAATAAACGAGAGAATTACACAGTGAGCGGTTGACACCAGGGACCCAGCAGGTCGCATAGTTGATTTTTACATTTTTTGAGGAACAAGCAGTGTTATTTATACTAGTTTTAGCGAAGGATCAGGGTAACAACGGGGCTGTGCGGGGGCTATGGCCTGTCTAGCCAGGGTTTTATTTATGTTTAACACATCATGAGCCCAATTGTGTTTTTTCTTAATGAAAATGGCTAGCCCAGTTCTATTTTTAGAAGAAATACCCAAACGAGGCCTACTTGCTTTATCAGCCCTGCTGTGTTGCAAATCTTTCAAGACGAGGAGAGTTTCATTCGGTTTGCGCAGAAATGGGCTGTACATTTTTAAAACACATCAAACCAGGAATTAGTTTCAATTTTTTTATTACAAGATTTTAAATTCCATTGATTTTTATGCGTGGACAATTATTTGGATTTTATATTTATATAAATTATTTTTCAAAATAGTTTGAATGTGACATGATATTTTGGGATTAAAAACAGTTGACCGCACCGAAATATGCAAAATTTCATATAATTTTTAACCATGGCCACAATATGGGGTGTAATGCTAACAAAAAGAAGATGGGCTCCAAAAAAAATCTTAAGAATTAGCAAATGGGCTGTAAAATATTAGAAATAATGGCAGATGCGCTGTATGTCGTTTTCCACATATTTGAGGCTGACTTGTGTGCCTGCTATAGGTTGACGCGTATGCTTTCCTAAAAAGAAAAGGTTGACGCACACGCAACGCCGTGTCAACTTTTAGTCAACACACGAGAGCAGTGACTATTGGATGTCCATCCAACGGCCGTCGTGCTTCTTCAATCTCTGCTCTTCCTGCTCCAGCCGCTCAAACAAGCACCGGCGGGACTGCTAGCTCCCTCCTCCCGTGGCTGGCTGTGCTGCCGCGCAGGCCTCACCGCCCCACCGTACTCCCATCGCTGGCCTAGGCATCCCTCTACTCACCCACACCTGCTGTTATTCTCTGGCGATGGCAGATGAACCAGTAAACCCTCGTACTCCCCTCTGCGTGGGAAACAACTGTCGAGTCTTCCCAGGCTCCGTGTCATTCCCTTCCTAGGCCTCGCCGTCATCCACCGCCCTGGTGCTCTCGGCGCGGCGTGGTCAACGTGGTCAACGAATGACATCCATCGGAAGTGGACTGTACGTGGAGAGGCTTACAGCTGGGTCCACGACCGCACGCAAGGAAATGCCTCCTCATTATGTGCAAAATAAAGATTCCTCCACCTGACAGCTAGGACCCACAGGAAGGTCCTCTGTATTTCACGAAAACATGTTCCCCCCGCTGACAAGTCGGACCCACCAGCTATATCTTCGCACGCATGGAAGTGAATCCTTATTAAGCACACAAAAATGAATACCCCCCTGCTAGATGGTACCCACCATAGTGGGAGGCTGACTTGTGGGCCTACTAAGTTGATAGGGACGGAGGGCTTTGTCAACTTAGTCAATATGAACGATTCTAGCTCCAGTTATCGTACGATGTCCATCCAACGGCCGTAGTGCTTCTAAAACCTCTGGTCTTCTTACTCCAGCCGCCCAAAGCAGCGCCGGTCGTGCCGCCTGCTCCTGCCTCCCGTGGCCGGCTGTGCCGCTGCGGAGGCCTCACCGCCCCCATACTACTCCCACCGCTGGCAAGGCCATCCCTCCACTCACCCACACCCCTTGTTATTCTGCGGCGACGGCAGCCTCACACCGCAGCCGAACCAGTGAACCCTCGTACTCCTCTCCGCGTGGGCTTCCACTGCCGCGTCTTCCCCGGCACCGGGTCATCCCGTTCCTAGGCCTCGTCGTCGTCCATCGCCCTGGTTCTCTCGGTGTGGCGTGGTCAACGTGGTCAAGGAACGGCTTCCATCGGAAGAGTACTGTACGTGGAGAGGCTGACAGCTGGGTCCATGGCCGCAGCAAGGAAGTGCCTCGTTATTACGCAGAAAATAATGATTCATACACCTGACAGCAGGGACCCATCGGATGGGCCACCATATTTCGTGAAAATAACATTTCCACCCTGACTATTGGGACCCACCAGCTACATCTTCGCACGCAAGAAAGTGCCTGACAGTCGGGGCCCACCAGGTCGAAGCATAAGTAGCGGTGTCATTCTGGCCGCGAACGTGTACGTACATGCTGGCCCATCCGTCTGTCTGCAGGCTACAGCGATGTACTGTGGCCGTGTAAGGAAGGGCGCGTGTCGTAGTAGAGGCACGCATGTAGCATGTCACGCAGTCCCATTAATATCGTGTACACATACGTACAATGGCCAGGGTGCAAGAAAGTAAATACGGCCACGTATGTACATACGGGCGGGGTCTCGAATGCCTACTCGCGCATACGTACGGCTAGGGCTCGTGTACATGGCTGGGTCATTACGGAGAAACTGCATCATCATCGTGTTCATCGGGAGCCAACTGGCTTGGACGGAACAGCCGATCGAAACGAGGCCTGGCATACCACAGAACGAAGGAAACAGCCTTGTGTTCGACCATCCATGGTCAAAACGGGATCCTGTTCATCGAGAGTGGTCTGGCGTACCGCAAAACGGAGGAAACAGACTTCTCTTAGACCTCCTACGGTCGAAATGGGGTCCTATTGATCGGGAGGGGTGTGGCGTACCGCAAAACGGGACTCCACGGGATACTGTTCATCTCCACCGTCAGCTGCCTCCACGGGCTACTGTTCATCCACCGTCGACCTCCTCCAGCCTCCACCTATGACTGTTCATCCACGGGGTCTCCACTCCTGCCTCCACCTACGTCTGTTCATCCACGGGCTCCTGTTCATCCAGCCTCCACCGCTCCTCCACCGGTTACTGTTCAACCATCCCTCTCTACGGGGTCCTGTTCAACCACCCCTCCATGGGCTACTGTTTATCGAGCCCTCCACCGGCTACTATTCAACCAGCCCTCCACGGGGTCGTCCTGTTCATCCAGCCCTCCACGGGGTCCTGTTCATCCACCACCAACCGGCTCGATCGATCGGGGTCCTGTTCATCTAGCGGGAACAGCCTCTACTACCACGGGGTCCTGTTCATCCAACCCCCCCACCGGGAACTGTTCATCCAACCCCCCCCCAACAATGCTCACTATTCATCTAGAGGCAGCATTAATCGGCGTTAGTTAGCAGTAGTAGCGAAGGAATCGCTCGATCAGGTTCAGTTAACAGCCATCGATCGATCGCTCGGGTTCAGTAACGCGTAGCCTACAGTGCAATCGCTCGGGTTCAGTAGGCGAACGCCTCTCTCGGGTTCAGTTACAGCCCAACGCCTTGCACCCACGCACGTACGTGTACGAGAGAAACATGCATCGCTCGGCCCCGACCACCCACCGTAACCGGAAACTCCCCAATATTTTCCTCGCCCTCGCTTCTACCACGGTTTTTTCCGTCATGGATGGCCCAAAGAATGTCATGCAGCTGCATCTCCGGCCCGCCCAGGATGAAAAGACCATTTTCTGTCATGATTTTTTGTCATAGAAGTAGGAGCCCACCACATCTATGATGATACCGGGTTTTTTCACAATTATCATCATAGAAGTGTCATAAGAATGACAGAAAAAATTCGTTCGGCCCGAAATGTCACGGATGTGTCTTTTTTTGTAGTGTATTTTACGCACTTCATCTGTGTTGTGTGTTGCCCGGCGCAAGTTTCAAGTTCCGCAGCGAAATTTTCATTAGGCGCGCGATTTCAGAATTTAGTCCTCCCACCACATCCCTACCCATCGCATTTCTGCAGTATCTCCCCACACTGCACCCCTCCCGGCAGCTCAAATTGCCGCCACCGTTGCAACCACAGCTTCAACCACATCTATGCTCTTCCTGAGCATCATCGATCCAGTCAGGTAACCTACCGATCTCTATTACGGCCCCGGCCTGATTGCTTAAATGGCGCTTGCGAAACATCCTCATGCCTCCAAATCTCCATGGCCCCTACCTTCAGAGCATCGCCGTGCAAGCCCAACCACATATCACATGGAACTCGAGGCGCTGATGGCGGTCGATGGCGCGATGGCCGCTATGCGTGTCGACCCGGAGGAACACATCACCTCTGCCGCCGCCGACTTCATGCAGGATCTGGCCCAGATGAAGTGCCCAATGACTACCCCAAGACTTACCAAGTATGATCTGACCAACACAATCTTACCAATACAAGTTGCAATGGCTATGTTTTATACGGTTGATGTATCAAGCATGTTCGTGCCTTGTTTATTTCAGTACTGCACACTATGTGATGTTCAAATATTAATTGTCCAACTCAATTTCACCAATACCAGCAACAAACTTACAATACATGACTCAGGATGTTGTTAAGCCTGTTGTAATGAACAATTGTATCCATTTTATAGTATGTCCCTTTGCTACCGTGCCACTCTCCGCAATGAAGATATCACTAGAGATGATGTTGTTTCATTTTCATGTGCTGTTTTTGGTGGAACTATAGTACTTAACATGCCTTTCCATGTACTTACACAGGGCCATAACAGGCGGTGTTGTTGTTTACCATCGAGGTTAGCTGCACCCCATGTCTTACAGTATTTCACATCATCTGTGCAATTGCAGTTTAACTTCTAACATTTATAGGTTGCCTGCAGATACACATGTCGGCGGCACTGATCCATGCTTCAACGCGGAGGAACACCTTGCCTCCACCACCGCTGACTTGGGGCGGGCTCTGACCAGGATGAAGTACCCCAGCAACTACCCCTCGGGACTTACAAAATATGAACTGACCAGTTCAATCTTACCTATACCATTTGCAATGGCTATGTTTTGTACGGTTGATGTATTAAGCATTTTGTAGTAAATAGGCCTAACACGTCTTAGTTATTTTCCCTACCTTTTTATAGACAATTGGGCCATTGTCAGCTTTAGCAGCACTTGCCTTGTGATGTTTAACCTTGTTAATTGCATCTTTATCTGTACCAGTTTCAATGGCTATACTAGGTTGCCTGTAGTTAAATGTGCCTTGTTATTTTCAGTACTGCACACTATGTGATGTTCAAGTATGAACTGTCCAGCTCAATTTCACCAATTGCAGCTACAAACTTACAAAACATGACTTAGGATCCTGTTAAGCCTGTTGCAATTAACAGTTGTATCCATTTTTAATATGCCCTTTTCTACCATCCTACTCTCCGCAATGAAGACATATCACAGATGCTATCATTTTATTTCCATTTGCTATTTTTTGTGGATGCTAACCCCATTTTAGTTAACATGCCTTTCCATGTACTTACGCAGGGCCATAACGGGCGATGTTGTTGTTTGCCGTCGAGGTTAGCTGCATCCCATGTCTTACAGTAGTTTAATCGTTTGTGCAATTGCAGTTTAGCTTCTAACATTAACTTGCTTCTTGTAGGTACACATGTCAGCGGCACTGGTCACGCTTTGACCCAGAGGAACACCTCGCCTCCGCTACGGCCGACTTAGGCGGGCTCTTGCCCATATGAAGTGCCCCAACAACTACCCCTCAGGACTTACCTATGAACTGAACAGTTGAGTCTTACTAATACCAATTGCAATGGCCATGTTTTCTACGGTTGATGTACTAAGCATGTTGTAGTAAACACGCCTAATCCGTCTTATCTGTATTCCCTGCCTTTTTATAGACAATAGGGCCATTCTCTGCTCTAGCAGCACCTGCCTTGCGATATTTAACTTTGTCAATTTCATTTCTATCAGTACCAGTTTCAATGGATATACTAGGTTGTTTGTATTGAAACGTGCCTGCTGTAGTAAACAATTATATCATTTTTTAATCAGTACCTTTGCTACCGTGCTACTCTTTCACAATGAAGATATCACTACAGATGCTGTCATTTTATTACCATTTGCTATTTTTGGTGGATGTTAGCCATGGCGTAGTTAACATTGCCTTTCCATGTACTTACGCAGGGCTAAAATGAGCGACGTTGTTGTTTGCCATTGAGGTTAGCTACATCCCATTTCTTATACACCATCTGTTACTAAATATACACTACTAGAATCAGGGAATTTGCCATCAGCCAGTTCTTTGTCGTCTGCTTGCTGACGGCAAAGAAGGTCTTTATCGTCTGCTTACAAAGAACTGACAGCAAAGAACTAGCTGATGGCAAAGAACTAGCTGACAGCAAAAAACTGACGGCACAGAACTAGCCAGTTCATCATATTAGGACTAATTTTATAGCCAAAGCAAACTACCATGCTGTTCTAGAAGACTCTCAAAATAATATAAGTGAAGCATGAGAGATCAATAATTTCTATAAAATAAAACTACCACCGTGCTCTAAAAGATATAAGTGAAGCACATAGAGTATTCTAATAAATTCCGATTCATGTGTGTCTCTCCAAAAGGTGTGTACAGCAAGAATAATTGGGGTAAACTAAGAAGCAAATACTCAAATCATACAAGACGCTCCAAGCAAAACACATATCATGAGGTGAATAAAAATATAGCCTCAAGTAAAGTTACCGATAGACAAAGACGAAAGAGGGGATGCCTTCCGGGGCATCCCCAAGCTTAGGCTTTTGGTTGTCCTTGAATTTTACCTTGGGGGTGCGTTGGGCATTCCCAAGCTTAGGCTCTTGCCACTCCTTATTCCATAATCCATCAAATCTTTACCCAAAACTTGAAAACTTCACAACACAAAACTCAACAGAAAATCTCATGAGCTCCGTTAGCGAAACAAAACAAACCACCACTTCAAGGTACTGTAATGAACTCATTATTTATTTATATTGGTGTTAAACCTACTGTATTCCAACTTCTCTATGGTTCATACACTCCGATACTATCCATGGATTCATCAAAATAAGCAAACAACACACGAAAAACAGAATCTGTCAAAACAAACCACCACTTCAAGGTACTGTAATGAACTCATTCTTTATTTATATTGGTGTTAAACCTACTGTATTCCAACTTCTCTATGGTTCATACACTCCGATACTATCCACGGATTCATCAAAATAAGCAAACAACACACGAAAAACAGAATCTGTCAAAAATACAACAGTCTGTGGTAATCTGTATCAAACGCAACCTTCTGCAACTCAGACAAATCTACCAAAACAGGAAGTCCTGGATAATTTGTTTATTGATCTACTGCAATTGGAATCAGTATTTTATCACGTTCTGGTGATTTTTAACAATTGTTTTCGTGAGCAGAAAGTTTTTGACTTTTTCAGCAAGATCAAATAACTATCATCCAAGAAGATCCTATAGGTTTTACTTGGCACAAACACTAATTAAAACATAAAACCAAATCTAACCAGAGTCTAGATGAATTATTTATTACTAAATAGAAACAAAAAGCAAGAAACAAAAATAAAATCGGGTTGCCTCCCAACAAGCGCTATCGTTTAACGCCCCTAGCTAGGCATTGATAATTTCAATGATGCTCATATGAAAGACAAGAATTGAAGCACAAAGAGAGCATCATGAAACACGTGACAAACACATCTAAGTATAACATACTTCCTTTGCATAGGCATCTTATAGGCAAACAAATTATCATAGCAAGCAAAAACTAGCATATGCAAGGAAGCGGAAAGAAACAATAGCAATCTCAACATAACGAGAGGAAATTTAGTAACATGAAAATTTCTACAATCATATTTTCCTCTTTCATAATAGTTACATGTGGTATCATAAGAATTTCAACAAAATAGCTACCACATAAAATATTTTCAACACGATCCACATGCATGCAAAGTTGACACTCTTCCAAGATAGTGGGATTATCATTAACTAAAGTCATGACCTCTCCAAACCCACTTTTATCAAAAATAACATAAGATTGAACATTCTCCAAATATGTGGGATCTAATGTTGACACTCTTCCAAACTCACTTTCAATATTATTGCAAAAAGTATGATCAATCTCATTTTCATCATGGGGCTTAAATAAATTTTCAGGATCATAAGAAGAATCACACCAATCATGATCATTGCAACAAGTAGTAGACATAGCAAAACTAGCATCCCCAAGCTTAGGGTTTTGCATATTATTAGCACAATTGACATCAAGAGAATTTATAGTAACATCATTGCAATCATGCTTTTCATCGAAGGAACTATCAATTATGGGTGCAATAGCAACGATCTCATGTTTAACATAAGGAACTATAGCAAATTCATCTTCATAAGTATTGGCATCATGGCCACAAGAATAGCAAGATCATGTTCATCAAGGGATATTTCAATCAAATCATCGGAATCATAATTATCTATATATTCATGCATATCATTATTTTCTTCAGAAGCAATGGTCATTCTTTCAATACATTTTTTGACATAGACATTATGAGCATAGTTTTCATAGCAATATTTATGTATGTCAAAATTTCCAGATTCATAGAGAGTAGTATCATACTTTTCAATCAAAGAACCAACTTCATAAGCACCCTTAAAAGCAACTAATTCTTCAATTTGTTCGATATCGTAGTAACTATAAACACCATTTGCATAAGAAGATAAGATTTCATTATCATTAAACTCACATAGGTAGGGGAGGTGTTTTTTAGGGTTCTTAGAGCAACAAGTATAATCATAAATTTCACAAAGATCCCCGGCAACGGCGCCAGAAATCCTTCTTGCTACCTCTTGAGCACTGCGTTGGTTTTCCCTCGAAGAAGAAAGGGTGATGCAGCAAAGTAGCGTAAGTATTTCCCTCGGTTTTTGAGAACCAAGGTATCAATCCAGTAGGAGACTACACGCAAGTCGCCTCGTACCTACACAAACAAATAAGAACCTTGCAACCAACGCGATAAAGGGGTTGTCAAGTCCTTCACGCTTGCAAAAGTGAGATCTGATAGAGATAATAAGATAAATATTTATGGTATTTTTTTATGATATAGATTGAAAGTAAAGATTTCAAAGTAAAATAGATTGGAAACTTATATGATAGAAAATAGACCCGGGGGCCATAGGTTTCACTAGTGGCTTCTCTCAAGATAGCATAAGTATTACGGTGGGTGAACAAATTACTGTCGAGCAATTGATATAAAAGTGCATAATTATGAGAATATCTAGGCATGATCATGTATATAGGCATCACGTCCGCGACAAGTAGACCGAAATGATTCTGCATCTACTACTATTACTCCACACATCGACCGCTATCCAGCATGCATCTAGAGAATTAAGTTCATAAGAACAGAGTAATGCAATAGGCAAGATGACATGATATAGAGGGATAAACTCAAGCAATATGATATCAACCCCATCTTTTTATCCTCGATGGCAACAATACAATACGTGCCTTGCTTCCCCTGCTGTCACTGGGAAAGGACACCGCAAGATTGAGCCCAAAGCTAAGCACTTCTCCCATTGCAAGAAAGATCAATCTAGTAGGCCAAACCGAACTGATAATTCGAAGAGACTTGCAAAGATAACAAATCATACATAAAAGAATTCACAGGAGATTCAAATATTGTTCATAGATAATCTTGATCATAAACCCACAATTCATCGGATCGCGACAAACACACTGCAAAAAGAATTACATCGAATAGATCTCCAAGAGAATCGAGGAGAACTTTGTATTGAGATCCAAAGAGAGAGAAGAAGCCATCTAGCTAATAACTATGGACCCGAAGGTCTATGGTAAACTACTCACACATCATCGGAGAGGCTATGGTGTTGATGTAGAAGCCCTCCGTTATCGATTCCCCCTCCGGCGGAGCGCCGAAAAAGGCCCCAAGATGGGATCTCACAGGTACAGAAGGTTGTGGCGGTGGAAATAGGGTTTCGTGGTGCTCCTGGATGTTTTTGGGGTATATGGGTATATATAGGAGGAAGAAGTAGGTCGGTGGAGCTGCGAGGGGCCCACGAGGGTGGGGGGCGCGCCCAGGGGGGCAGGCGCGCCTCCCTGCCTCATGGCTTCCTCGCTTCTTTCTTGACATCCACTCCAAGTACTCTGGATAACGTTTGTTCCAAAAATAACTCTCCCGAAGGTTTCATTCCGTTTGGACTCCGTTTGATATTCCTTTTATGCGAAACATTGAAATAGGCAAAAAACAGCAATTTGCACTGGGCCTTCGGTTGATAGGTAAGTCCCAAAAATAATATAAAAGTGCTTAGTAAAGCCCATTAAACATCCAAAACAAATAATATAATAGCATGGAACAATCAAAAATCATAGATACGTTGGAGACGTACGACCCTACCTTCACACGAGAACCGCGTCAAGTCCATTGGCCGTCCGTTCGCACGTTCAAGCCAGAGATACCTGAGAAGTACGATGGGAGGCTGAACCCGGCAGAGTTCCTGAGCATCTACACCATCGCCGTTCAAGCTGCCGGGGGAAGAAATGAGAAGGTGTTCCCCAACTACTTCCCTTTGGCCCTCAAGTCCAATGTGAGGTCTTGGCTGATGCACCTGCCGGAGAAGTCCATTTCTTCATGGGTAGACCTATGCCACGAGTTCATCGGTGCCTTCACCGGTGGCCACCAAGAGCCTGGCAGGCCCAGCGACCTGCAACTTCTCTAGCAGAAGGAAGGAGAAACCCTCCGTAAGTATTTACAGATATTCAGTAAAGTTCATAGAAATATTCCAAATATCCATCCGGCAGCCATTATAGCAGCTTTCCAGTCCAATGTGCGCAACCGTCACATTCGTTCCAAGATGAACGTGTGGTTTCCCAAGACTGTTAAGGAGCTATACACACTGGTGGATAAGTGTGCTCAGATGGAGGAAGGAAGGAAGTTTCCAGGAGAAGAAGATTGCACCAACGTTGATTCAGAGGATGAAGATGAATCAACCAGTCAGAGAAAGGGCAAGAAACGCAGTAATATATGAAGCCAAGAGATAAGGCAGTGATGACTGTGGAAGTTTCGGGCACACCTAGTACTGGCAAGAAGGCCAAGGCCGTGGCCCCCGGCAAGGAAGCTGTTGCTTGCACTGCCTACTGGGATACCGCTGCCGCCGCGAAAGCTGGGAAAGGTGATGGGCCGTACTGCAAATCCATCGGACCAAGGGCCACGACCTTCAAGAGTGTTACCAGGTTGAGTAGCTTGTCCAGAAATAGAGGGTAGAGTATGATTAGCGTGATAAGGAAAAAGGTTAGAATGCCGCTGGCGGTAATGGCCGAGGCGATGAAGCAAATCTCCCCGGCAAACCCTATCGGAACCATGGAAAGCCCGCAGGGGTCAAGAGAAGGAAATATGTGATGATGCGAGTGATGGAGTGGATGAAGAGGAAACCAGTGAGTAGGAGTTTCAGAAGGCCACTGACGCCCTATGCATAGATGGAGGTGCATCTTTTCACGCCTCTCACTGCAAGCTCAAGCGGTGGGCATGAGAGATCAATGTCGTGGAACCAGCGCCAGAGGCCCGGAAGCTGCTCAAATGGTCTCGCACGCCCATCATCTTTGATGAACAGGATCACCCTGGGCGCACCACTGCGGTAGGATGTTTGCCATTGTTAGTCTCCCAAACAATTCACAACCTCAAGGTCACAAAGATGTTAGTGGATGGCGAGGCCTCTGATTTCCCCGGCAGTCATCAACAAGTTTCAGATAGGAGAAGAAGAGCTAGAGGTTACCGGCACGTTTCAAGGAGTTAATCCCGGCAGGAGCCATCGTAAAGGGAAGATTACGTTGATGGTTACATTTGGGGGAGAACTGAACTATCGGACTAAGAAGGTTGTGTTCGATGTGTTTGATATCCCCCTACCGTACAATGGGATTCTTGGAAGCCCGGCCCTAGCTAAGCTCATGGTTGCATCCCACTATGCTTACAACACCTTGAAGATGCCTGGGCCACTGGGAGTCATTACTATCCCATCGGATGAGAAGGATGCAATTATCTGAGTCGACAAGATGTACCGGGATGCAGTCGTAGTAGAGGCAGCAGCAGAGGCAGCTCCCACCAAGGTAAGCAAAAGAAAGAAGAGGGATTGTAGGACCTCCGGCAAGGAGTCTGGGAAACGTGCCCCCTCCGAGTGCCCGACACCCGTTGACGACGTGCCGAAGTGTTCCAACAGCAAGAGATCCAAGGTTGCTGCACCCCAAGTGAAGAAGGTCCCGGCAGGGCTGGCTGGCGTTGACAGTACTTTCACCATCAGTGCCACCCTCGATACCGAATAGTAAAGCATGCTCGTTGCCATCCTGCGAGCGAATATCGATGTGTTTGCCTGGCAACCATCTGATATCCCTGGTGTTCCCAGGGAGGTAATCGAGCACCACCTTGCTGTCTGCCCACATGCCCGACCTGTCAAGCAGAAAGTCTGGGAGCAGGCCTTAGTGAGGCAGCAATTCATTGCCAAAGAAATCAAGAAACTGGAGGCAGCTGGTTTGGTCAGAGGAGTACTGCATCCTACGTGGTTAGCAAATCCAGTGGTAGTCCGGAAGGCTAATGGGAAATGGAGGCTTTGCATTGATTTCACAGATCTCAACAAGGCTTTCCCAAAGGACCCATTTCCCTTGCCGTGCATCGACCGGATTGTGGATTCCACTTTAGGTTGCGATTTGCTCTCCTTTCTGGACGCATACTCCGGATATCACCAGATCTTTATGTGCAAGAAAGATGAAGAGAAGACGTCGTTCATCACACCATGTGGTATGTATTGCTTTATCTGCATGCCATTTGGATTATAGAGTGTCAGGTCCACTTTTGCAAGGGTAGTCCAGATTGGTTTTGAGCCACAGTTACAAAGAAATATAGAAGCCTATATGGATGATATCGTGGTCAAAACCAAGGATAAGGCCACCCTTATCCAGGATTTGGAGGTGACATTTGCTAATCTACGCAAGATCAATTTGAAGCTTAATCCGGAGAAGTGTGTGTTTGGTGTTGCCTCTGGCAAGCTACTTGGTTTCCTCGTGTCCCATTGGGGGATCGAAGCTAACCCTGACAAGATCAAAGACATTGAGTAGATCCAGGCCCCAAGGATAGTTAAGGATGTGAGGCACTTAACAAGATGCGTTGCTGCACTAAGTAGATTCATCTCCAAGTTTGCTGAGCGTGCCCTGCCGTTCTTTAAAATTTTGAAGAAGGTAGGGCCTATGAAGTGGACCCCGGAAGCAGATGCGGAGCTACAAGAGTTGAAGGCCTACCTATCGTCTGCGCCTACCTTGGTTGCACCCAAACCTCAAGAACTGTTGTTGCTATACTTGGCGGCAACTAACCAAGTGGTCAGTGCGACCGTGGTAGCGCAGCGAGAAGTGGATGAGGCAGAAAGTGAGCAGAAAACAGTAGAGTCAGATAAGGATCAGGTCAGCAATGAGCACGGCAACGAGAACAACCCCAAGGACGTGACAAGGGAGAAAGTGGTGCAGCGCCCAGCGTACTTCATCAGCTCCTTGTTACAGGGGGCTATATCGAGGTACTTTGGTGTGCAGAAGTTGATTTTTGGCCTCATTATGGCCTCAAGGAATCTGCGCCACTACTTCGAAGCCCATGAGATCACGATTGTCACTCGTTTTCTGTTGCAAAGGATACTCCGAAACCCTGAGGCTATTGGCAGAATAGTGGTGTGGGCTTTGGAGTTATCCAACTTTGGTTTGAAGTTTGAGATCACATCAACCATTCAGAGCAGGGCACTGGCAGAGTTTATTGCAGAATGGATGCCAACCCCTAATGAGGAAGTGACAGAGACAACTATCCCATTCAAGGAATCACCCCAAGAATGGATTATGTATTTTGATGGTGCTTTTTCCCTACAAGGTGCAGGGGCTGGTGTGCTTCTTGTTGCCCCCTCCGTGGAGCACTTGAAGTACAACGTCGAAATGCATTTTTCCCGGTAAGAAGCCACCAACAATGCAGCTGAGTATGAAGGGCTCCTTGTCGGGCTCAGAATTGTAGCAGAATTGGGAATCAAGAAGCGGATCATTCGAGGATATTCACAGCTTGTGGTGAGACAAGTTAACAAGGATTATCCCATTGATGGAAGCATACGTCAAGGAAGTGAGGAGATTGGAGGAGCACTTTAACGGGTTGAAAACAGAGCATGTACCCCATGCGGAAAACGGCATAGCTGACCACCTGTCAAAGTGTGCTGCGCAGAAGCTTCCTGTGGAACTAGGAACTTTTGTTCTCTGTCTCTCTCAGCCCTCTGTATCACCAGCAACAATGGCCTAGAAAAGCAGAAAGTTGGACTAAGGTAAGCCTCCCAGTCGAGCCGTCTGCTCCTGGTAGAGACCCTACCGGAAACAACTCCTCACAGCCTACCAGACCACCCCTCCAGCCGGGCCCATGGACCCCGCGAACGACGCTGGTGCTCCCGCAGCTGAGGAGGTGCCGCTAGTCCTCGTTGCCGAGCCCCAGGCTCCAACTTGGGCAAGGCACATTGTCCACTTCCTCCAAACTGGAGATCTCCCCGGCAAACAAGATGAAGCTGAAAAAGTAGCCCGGAGGGCCAGTATGTATCAGTTTGTCGATGACACTGTATACAGAAGGAGGCCCAACAGTGTGAAATTGAAGTGTGTCTGCAGGGTGGACGGAAAGGAACTGCTGGCTGAGATTCACACAGGAATGTGCGGTTCCCACATTGGATCAAGGGTATTAGTTGCGAAAGCATTTCGGCAAGGATTCTATTGGCCCATAGCCCTCCAAGATGTGGTCGAGCTCGTCACGACATGTGAAGCCTGCCAGTTCCATTCCAAGAGAACACACCTGCCTACCCAAGCCCTTCAGACAATCCCTCTGTCATAGCCATTTTCAGTCTGCGGGCTCGATATCCTTGGCCTCTTCCCCTGAGCAATCGGGGGCTTTGAATTCTTGTTCGTTGCCATCGACAAGTTTACAAAGTGGCCGGAAGTGACTGTCGTGAGAAAGGTGACTGCTCAGTCGGCTATCAAGTTCTTGAAATAATTGGTGTGTCGTTTTGGAGTTCCGGCAAGGATCATCACCGACAATGGCACCCAATTCACGAGACACGCCTCCATGCAATATGTTCGTACCCTCGGATGCAAGATCTCATTCGCCTCTATGGCACACCCCGGAGCAATGGACAAGCTGAGAGGGCGAACACTGAAGTGCTACATGGACTCAAGACAAGAACTTTCGATACGCTGCAGAAGCACGACATGCGGTGGATCGAGGAGCTGCTGGTAGTTCTCTGCTTCCTCAGAACGACACCTAACCGAGCTACCGGGAAGACTCCCTTCTCCCTGGTCTACGGGGTAGAAGGAGTTATCCCCACAAAACTCATTTACGGGTCCCCTCGAGTGCTTGCCTATGATGAAGTAGTGCAAGATCAGCACCGGCGTGACGATGCTGCGCTACTCGAGGAGAACCGTCTCCAGGCTGCTACGTGTGTTGCATGCTACCAGCAAGACCTGCGTCAATATCACAGCCGCAGGGTTCATGCCCGGTGTTTTGAGGAAGGTGACCTTGTCCTTAGGCGCGTTGAGTCCGCCAAGGATACGAACAAGCTGTCACCAAAGTGAGAAGGCCCTTACCGGGTGGTACCAGACCTAGCGCAGTCCATCTGGAGACTGGAGATGGCACCCAGTTGCAAAACTCATGGATTGTTGAGCATCTCCGCAAGTACTAGGCTTAAGGCGCGGCTGTCGGGCCCTGCCCGACAGCCACCCTTTTGTACAGGCATTGCCTCAGCTGCATGTAACCCCTTGTACGAAGCCGGGGCAATGACCGCGTGCAAGAGAAAATAAAGAAGTGCTGTAGGGGGCCCCCAACTAAGATTGCATGCATGCACGAGCACACCAAGATCACCGCATAAGCATTTCATGGGCATTTGCAAATGCAGATAGATAGGATCGCATCCTGCATTCATTCACATCTACGTGAAGTTGCAGGTTCCTGCCGTGAACTTGGCTTCATCAAGGAGTGGGAAGATTGCCCGGCACAGTGATCCCTGGCAAGCCAAACAGATAAGTTTTACCTCCTGTCCATTAGTGTTCTGTAAAGCTATAACTTTGCATGAGAAAACCTCGCTTCTCTTTTGAGACTTAGGTGTTCCCATCCGTGACTTGAACGTTGCTTCGGTTAGGATGGTCGTAGTGGCCTTTGGTAAAAAGGAGTTGGCCGGGGGCTGGCCCCTCTGTCTGTTCCCCGGCAGACGTAGCTCTCCGGCAGACAAAGAGGGTGCCGGCAGGATATCCTTCCAGGAAAAACTTGTGTATTTGCGTTGAAGAAATATTACACCTCTGCATGGACATACACATGCACGGGTTCCCGGCAAGTTTCATCTTTTCATTTATATGCTAATACAAGTACAAGCATTAAAGAACACAAAGATGGACTCGAGGGATTACATTATTTGAATTAAAGTTTGGCGGTTGCCTACAGATTTAAGATTGAAAAAAGGTAAGTGCTCTGTAATGCCCTTTCTTGTCCCCCTCCTCCTAGGCATAGCCATCGAAGGCGAGGAGGAAAAAAGGAGCGCCTGGGCGGGGGCCTAGCCCAGTCCCATCGGGCTCCAGGAGAGGTAGCCCGCCGGGAACAGGAGCGCGAGGGAACGCCTCGATGGATAGCACGGCGAAAGGCGGCCCCGCCAACCACTGTCACCAGGGACAGTAGGACGGTAGGGCTAACGGAGCTGCAGCCCGAGAGGAAGCCTGCCGGAGTCCAGCTGAGAGGCTGCTGGAGCAGCCCGGCAGCACCATCCACACCTCTGCCTCCAACTCCCCGGCAAATCGTGGCCGGGGAGGAGATGCAGATGCAGATGATGGTGCTACCGCTTGATGAATATGGCGCGGGTGACGATCAGCCAGAGTCAGAGTCGTCACCCTCCCGTCCGCTCCCGTCGTCATCGCCGTCACTGTCCTTTTATAGAAGGGACGGGGCAGGGGGCTGGCCCCTCACGCAGAAAATGGCCGCCCCGCTCCTCCAATGCGGCATCTCTTCACCCTCGGCAGCTTTGGGAATCAAGGCCGGCCTTCTACTCCAACCATCGATGCTTGATTTTCAGCCATGGCACTCCTCCCCGTGCTCTCCGCATCCGCCACCTACCACACTCAATGCATGCGGAACACGTGGCAGGTGCATGCGGGACGGGGGCAAGTGGGGTGGCAGTTTCCGCCCCGTGATCATGGGGCAAGGCGAATCCACGAGCCACGATCGAAGTTCCACCGCGGCGTTACGCATGACGCGCTGGAAAACCGGAAACCAGCCCGAAATCAAGGCTGATAAAGAAGCAATGAAGACCTCAAGAGGCCAGCCTCTTCAGCAACCCTGCTTGAGCACTTATTAGGCCCTACCCCGATGACACCCAGCAGCGCATTCGGGGCAAGCCCGGGGGCTTGTGTCGATGCAACAAACCTGGGTCTATTGCCCAGGCTGTGCACAGGCACAAGAGCAAGATTGAAGTACCAGCCCAAGTCAGAGATCAAAGAACCAAGAGATTTGAAGAACCAGCATGCAGCCCGAGAGACCAAGATCAAGCTGGAGAAGCAGAGTATCAACAAGAGGAGGGCTTCCCTTACCGGGCAGGCAAGCTCGGCAAGGGGCGAGGCCACCACCAGAAGAGAGCAACCAAAAGCGCCTCGGCAGGGCCTGCCGAGGCTCGCGGAGGCAAAACCGCCTCACCAACCACACAAGCACGACCCACATCATCGATCAATGCGGTGTCAAGCCGCAAGGTGATTAAGTGGTAGCCATTCCCCACATGGCAGCCATTTCCTACAGAAGAAACCCATAGATGACACATGTCCTGCGACGTGTCAAGAGAACAGGCGCGGAGTTGGCAAGATATCCCGACAAGCCTTGCCGGGCAACCAGTGATGTGACACTAAGTGGTGCATTTAATGCGCCCTGTCAGCCCGCAGAGTTAGGTATGATAGCACTATTTGCTAACATATCAGTGCATAATGACTACTTTGCCATTGTGGTGACCCCTTGATCTATAAAAGGAGGCCCATGGCACCCGTAGGAAGGGTTGGGAAATTTGATGAACCCACACCCCCATACACGCGTAGTCGCTACTGCCCTAAGGAAACCCTTGCCGGGCAAGTGTACTATGCTTCACCACCTCCATTCCATCATCAATCCACCAAAGCAGGATTAGGGTTTTACGCCTCGCGGCGGCCCGATCCTGGGTAAATTGCTTGTGCGCTCCCTGTCGTGCTGCCGTATGCTGGTTTGCTCTTTGTGCAATGCGACGTCCCCCTGCCGAACCAGCAAGGGGCCTCTCGGTCCCATAGGTGGCCGCGGATATCCCGTGACATACTCGATGCATGACTTGCCGGCGTATGTGCTATTCGTTGGCTGGTGTGTGCATGGAAAGTTCCCGTGCCCCACATGCAAGGCAGCTCTTGAGTTTCGTTGGCTGCACGTAGGTTGCAAGTATTCTAGCTTCGACTTGCATAAACAGTTCCTGGATCCTCGCCATAAGTTCAGGAAAGACAAGAAGAACTTCATCAAGGGTAGAGTTGTCAAAAACTCTACACCACCTACGTTGACAGGCTAAGAGACCCTAGATCAGTTAAACGCTCTCAAGCCAGATCCAAAGCGTCCACGATATTTGAAGGGGTATAATTCGGAACACGCCTGGAATCACAAGACATGCTTGTGGGATCTGCCTTACTTCAAAGACCTCCTTTGCCCACACAACATCGACGTGATGCACACTGAAAAGAATATCGCCGAGGCCCTTTTTGGTACATTGTTCGGCGTAGAGGGGAAGTTAAAGGATAATAGTAAGGCTAGAGTCGATCAAGAGGCGCTATGTGATAGACCGCTACAAAACATGCGTGAACCGAAAGGAAAGCAGAACTGGACAAAGCCAAAGGCATGGTTCAATCTTGGAAGGCCAGCTATGAGGGAAATTATCTTGTGGGTGAAAATGCAGTTGATGTTCCCCAATGGGTATGCAACAAATCTAAAGAGGGGAGTGAGTCTTGCAAAATTGAAAATATTTGGTCTCAAGAGTCATGATTGGCACAAATGGATTGAGCGGGTAATGCCGGTTATGTTCTGTGGCTTTATCCCTGAGGATGAATGGCTAGTACTGGTAGAGCTGAGCTATTTCTTCCATGTTCTTTGTGTGAAAGAACTATCGCCTAGCGTGCTAGAAGAAATGGAAGAGTTGGCGCCGGAGTTGATCTGCAAGCTAGAGAAGATATTTCCGCCGGGCTTCTTTAATCCAATGCAACACTTGATTTTGCATCTCCCGACCGAGGCAAGATTGGGGGGGGCATGCAAAATCATTGGTGCTCACCATTTAGAGCATGCAGAAGACGCTCTAAGAAAAATGTAAAAATAAACGTAGAATTGAAGCATCGATGGCCGAGGCATTCATTACTGAGGAGGCAGCAAACTTCGTGACAGCACATTACGAAGTCAAAAATCATCATTTGCATAATCTGAAGCCTCTGTACAATGCTGGCGACCCTAAAAAAGGTGGATCAATCCTCAGCCTATTCAAAGGGAATCTCGCACCAGTCGGTGCTTCGAAACTAATATCATTGGATGTCGAAGATTCGCGGACTATTTCATTGTATATCTTCAACAACCTAACAGAAGTGCGGCCGTACATCGAGTAAGTTCTCGCGGTACATTGTTTTGCAAGTTATAATTCCTTTGAACTACTCTTATTCCTGGATATTTTTTGATACAGTCGATACATCGCCAAATTCTCGGATGGAGCGGAGATCGAAAAGGAATTCATCAAAGAGTATGGTCTTCTAGCAAAGCATGGAGGCGGCTTCCCGGTTTCATCTCTTGGTTCAAACAAATGGTAATTTCCATTAGACCATTCTCATTTCTTCATCTAATTTGCGGCTAATTAATGCAACAACCCTTCGTATTAAACTTGTAGGCTAATTTAGAGTCTATGTACGCCCAATTGAGACAAGTTGCTAATGGTTTTGACTATAAGGTTCGTTCATTTGACAAATACGACATAAATGGGTATCGCTTTTGTACCTTCGGCAAAGAGCTATCTATGGCCGACCGAAAGTCTACAAATTGTTGTGTCTCTACTATCGGTGAAGGAGGTACCAAGTATTATGGGAGAGTTGAAGCAATTTATGAACTTCTATTCTATGGTGAAAACACACCAAACGTCGTAGTCTTCTAATGTTATTGGTTCCAGCAGAAGGAGACTATAAGGAATCATGAACATATAGGGCTAGTTGAAATCAAACAAATCACCCATTTAGATGGTCCCAATGTCTATATTACGGCTCAACAGGCGACCAATGTTTGCTATCTAAAGTGGGCCTGCCCAACTGATCCAAATCTGCATGTTTGGGATGTCGTTTAGGAACTGGTGCCACGTGTTTGATCACCTCCCCCCCAATGAAGAGGATTATGAACCTCACATTAACCCAGACACATATGAAGGTGAATTCTTCCAAGAAACACGTCTTTCCAAAAAATGCTTCAAGAAACGATCTACTTCACCCAAGAACATTGAAGTAGACATCGGCAGTGAATCCGACTTCACGCTTGAGCCAGAACAAGAAGAGCCAGAACAAGAAGAGGTTACTGCTGCGGATGACCTTTCATTCCTTGACCGATTACATAAAGGTGGCCTTCCACATGTTGATGTCGCTGAACCCGATGAGCACGTCATTGTTGATAGTGATGATGATGATGCATTTATTAATCCAGCAACAGTTATTGAACCCGACGATCAAGATTATTATTAGTTCATGTGAGCTATTCAATTTGTATTATATATATATATATATTGTTAGTTCATGTTAGGTATTCAAATTTTTTATGTTGTACTTGATTTATATAGTTACTTGTATAATTTCCGTACTTGTATGATTGTTTGTTATACATAGTGCCATGGTCTTGATATCCGTCCCCATCGGCCCTCATTCGGTTTATGATTCAGATGTGGTATATTCTCTTTTATAACTATTTGTTGCATTTCACATTTATGACAATTATGCCCATTAAGTTGACATAGAGATATTTTTATCTATGAGGTATGTGAACCAAAAATTGCAACCGACCCTCTTGTCGAGAAGTTAAATTTAGTTGAAAAAGAAAACGAGTATTTGCGCTTGAAGATGGATGAAATGCACTTGAAGATTAGTAAGATTAGAGAATATGCAATTGGTAATGAGGCTTGGTATCATTATGCTGTTGGATCAATTGTTACCTTAGTTGCGATCTTGATCACATTTGTTGTGATGATGTTAAGTTTTCTCTAGTGTTTTGCTTAACAAATGCATACTTAGCTTCGTACATGCTTGTTAGCCCTATTATGCCACATACTTAGCTTATTTTCCCCAAAAAGACGTACTTAGCTAATTATCCTCCAAAATGACATAATTATCTTATTTAGTTCATTTGTGACATAATTAGCTTATTCATTTCAAAAATGGCATAATAACCTTGGTTTATACTTAGTTTATTTTCCTCCAAAATGGCATAATTACCTAAGTTAGATAAAAATGAGCATCATCACCTAGGTTAGCACAAAAATGACCTATACTTACCTTATTTTCCTACAAATTGACATAATAAGCTTAGTTAACTAAAAAATGGCATAATTACTTAAGTTAGCTCTAAAATAACATAAACAAGGAATAAGAAGAAGAAAGACAAGGAAGAGGAGAAAAAGAAAGAATAGAAGAAGAAAGATAAGAAAAAGAAAGAATAAAAGAAGAAGAAAGAGAACGAGAAGGAAAAGGAAAAGGATAAAAAGATAGAAGAGAAGAAGAAAGATGAGAAAAGAAGAAGAAGAAAATATCTTCTTATTCTTCTTTTTTTCTCTTCTTTCTTTTTCTCCATCTTCTACTCCTTATTCTTCTTCTTCTTCTTATTCTAGTCTTCTTCTTCTTCTTCTTCTAACTTTCTTACTCCCATTTTTGCAGGTTTCATTCACTTCATGGAAGCAGCATTGATGGACTGCTAGTGTTTAGTTTTTGTTTTCATTTGTATTGATGAACAATGTGAAACTATGTATGTATATTTGGATGAACTCCGTGAAACTATGTATGTATTGGATCTTTTAATACCCTATGTGTTATGTTGCATTGATGGACTACTAGATGTTGGATACATGGGCTATGTTTGAGTTTGAATCTACATATATCATATATGTCTTTTTTAAATGCAGGGATATAATAGAAAACAGAAACAATACTGGCACTTTGTCGTCCGCCACTGACGGCAAAGGGGTATTTGTCATCCGCCACCGATGGCAAATAGGCCATGTGGCAACAACCTGTGCAACCTGGGAGCTGACCCATTTGGTAACTTTGCCATCCGTGGCAGACGGCTAAAGCTGGAAACGTTTGCCATGGGTGGCTGACGGCAAAGAGCTGGGTGGCATGACGCGTCTGTTGACGTCACAAGGCAGACGACAAAGCCTCCCGTCAGCCACTTGATGTGGCTAACGGCCGTTTTGTGCCGTCCACCATCTTTGCCGTCCGCCACTGATGGAAAAATTTCTTTGTCGTCTGTTGTGGGAAAGTAAATGGCAAATAAGCTCTTTGCCAGTGTTTACAGGGCCGGGCAGGTTTGCCATCCGCGGCTGACGGCAAAGACCTTTGCCATCCGCTGACTGGTCCTTTGTCGTCTGCCATGGCAGATGGCAAAATAGTTGATTCCTGTAGTGATAATTATTTTTAGAGATTCCAATATAGACTACATACGGAGCGAAATGAGTGAATCTACATTCTAATCTAAACTATGTCTATATACATCTGTATGTAGTTCATATTGAAATCTCTAAAAAGTACTTGTACTTAGGAACGTAGGTAGTTGTATTTTACACCATTTGTCCAATCGTAGTTTAGCATCTAGCATTTATTGGTTACCTGTAGGTACATATATCAGCGGTACTGATCCACGCTTCGATCCCTTTTGTGTATGGGGCAATGAGATATTTATGAACAGGCGTCATGTGAGGAAACTAAGAAAGATTGTTAGGCAAAAGAGACGGGTGATGGGAATTAAGCTCTTTATTTACAGTTTGTCCAAGACAATAGTGAACTTTAGGATGGTAAGTAATGTGTTGCCTATTCCCCCAGTCCACAACAAGTTACTCTATTAGACATGAGTATCTGAAAGTTTTCTCTTTTTAGTGGTTTCCGAAGCAATATACAGATGATTACCTTGCAAACTACATGACCGGAGTGGAGGCAACTGATGTTAAAGTATATAATTCATACTACCATGATAATGATATAGAAGTCCTCCTAAAGGCGGTGAAGGATGGGCGGGCGATCGTCACAAGGGGATGGACAAAAGTTGTTCGTGCCTACGGCATGCAGGAGGGCACATTATCAGCATTCCGCTTCTTCAACACCATCGACAACCTAAATGACTTAAACTTGTCTCTTCACCTTTACCGCATCTAAATATTGTGGTTCATCATAATTAATTGCTGCCTAATCGTGTAATTACTGAACATATTGTACTAAGAATTTTATTTATGGATTGGTTGCCGAACCATTGTGCTTAGAATTTGAATTCCACGTTTCATATTTCAGAATTTCCAATTTGAATAATAAATTACAGGGGTAAATAAAATTAAATAGGAGCGAATAAAATAATTTACACATGGTTAGAAAGAAAATAGCGTGTGCGATGGAAAAGTAAAGAACATACGATTCTTTGACGTGAAACATTTGCGATGGCCGACGTACGCACACACGATTTCCTATCATATGCGTGTGCGATTTATGGTAATACTTCAAATGATTCAAACTTGTATGCGTGTGTAATATTGGAGAAAAAGAAGACGGTGCATATATGGAGCCCGTGTGTGATAGGAATACCTATCACACAGAGTTATGAAAATGAACACGTTGGCGATAGTAGAGGCACCACACACATTTTACATATTCGAACTTTGTGCGATAACGTACCTATCGCAAACATATCGGTAGCTAAAATGTTTGTGATATCCACCATTTCCACACGACTATAGCGGGCGTAATCATTTCGGATGTCTCTCGAATCAGAAACGTAACATTGAGACGTAACGTGTGGGACAAGCATGACTTCTCATATGTTTATTCTATGGCGATCGTCAGTAGCCTCTCGCCTATCCCCGACGGTTTCTGGGTCGTGTGGGAAGGACCCCCCTATCCACACACTGAGAAGGCGACGGTTTAAAACTCCATCGCGGAAAGGGGGTAAAAACCATTTGTATAGCACGGAAAGGTACCCGTGCTAAGAAGTAACTACTCACTCTCGGTGGTGAGCATCACGAAATTGGTGATGGAGGATGGTTGATGATGACGAAGATGGAAATCCCCCACTCTGGAGCCCCGTACGGACTCTAGATCTGGCCTCGCTATGAAGAACAAGAGCTGGCGGCGGCTCCGTATCGTAAAACACGATGAAGCTTCCTCTCTTATGTTTTCTCAGAAAATAGGAATTTATAGAGTTGGAGTTAGGGTCAGCGGAACCTCGAGGGGCCCACTACCCACTGATGTCTACTAAGCAACATTCTTCTAGTAGACTCATGTTAGGCCTCCAAGCGCAAAGTCTTGTAGGATAGTAGAAATTTTCCCTCAAGTGGATGACCTAAGGCTTATCAATCCGTGGGAGGCGTAGGATGAAGATGGTCTCTCTCAATCAACCCTCCAACCAAATAACAAAGAGTCTCTTGTGTCCCCAACAAACCCAATACAATGGTAAATTGTATAGGTGCACTAGTTCAGCGAAGAGATGGTGATACAAGTGTAATATGGATGGTAGATATAGGTTTGTAATCTGAAAATATAAAAACAGCAAGGTAACTAGTAACAATAGTGAGCGAAAATGGTATTGCAATGCTTGGAAACAAGGCCTAGGGATCATACTTTCACTAGTGCAAGTTCTCTCAACAATGATAAGATAATTAAATCATATGGCAATCCCTCAACATGCAACAAAGAGCCACTCCAAAGTTCCTATCGCGGAGAACATAAGATGAAATCGCTTGTAGGGTACGAAACCACCTCTAAGTTATTCTTTCCGATCAATCCATTGAGATATTCCTATAACTGTCACAAACAGCTCTAGAGTTCGTAGTAAAATAACACAATAGACACACATCAATCAACCCTAATGTCAACTAGATACTCCAATGTCACCACAAGTATCCGTGGGTCAATTATACGATATGCATCAAACAACTTTAGATTCAAAATATTCAATCCAACATAAACAACTTCAAAGACTGCCCGAAGATTCCAATCGGAGAAACAAGGACGAGAACGTGTATCAACCTCTATGTATAGATTACCCAAATGTCACCTCGAGAATCCTCGAGTTGAGTGCCAAAACATACATCAAGTGAATCAATAGAACACCATATGTGTTGCCAAAACATACAGGTATCCCAACAAGTCATACATCAAGTGTTGTCAAATCCATCATACTATTCAATCCAATAATAGTGAAACCTCAAAGGTAAAACTCAATTCATCACAAGAAGATAGAGGAGGAGAAACACCATATGATTCCACTATAGTAACAAAGCTCACGGTACATCATGATTGTGCTAAATAAAGAACATGAGAGAGAGAGAGATCAAACACGTAGCTACTGGTACATACCCTCAGCCTGGAGGGTGAACTACTCCCTCCTCATCATGGAGACCGCCGGGATGATCAAGATGGCCACCGGTGATGGTTTTCCCCTCCGGCAGGGTGCCAGAACGGGCTCCTGATTGGTTTTTTGTGGCTACAGAGGCTTCCAGCAGCAGAACTTCCGATCCAGGCTTCTTTCTGGGGTTTCGGGATTTATAGGAATTTTTGGCATTGGTCTCACGTTAGGGGGATGCTCGAGGGGCCAATGATAGCCCACAATTATAGGGGATCACAACAGTTTTCGACGATAGAGTATTCAACTCAAATTTATTGATTCGACACAAGGGGAGCCAAAGAATATTCTCAAGTATTAGCAGGTGAGTTGTCAATTCAACCACACCTGAAAGACTTAATATCCACAGCAAAGTATTTAGTAGAAAAGTAGTATGGAAGTAACAGTAATGGTGGCAAAAGTAACAGTAGCAGTTTTGTAGCAATTGTAACGGTGGCAACGGCAAAGTAACATAGCGAAGATCAATATGTGAAAAGCTCGTAGGCAATGGGTCGGTGATGGATAATCGTGTCGGATGGCATTCATCACGCAACAGTTATAATCTAGGGTGACACAGAACTAGCTCCAATTCATCAATATAATGTAGGCATGTATTCCATATATAGTCATACGTGCTTATGGAAAAGAACTTGCATGACATCTTTTATACTACCCTCCCATGGCAGCGGGGTCCTAACGGAAACTAAGGGATATTAAGGCCTCCTTTTAATAGAGAACGGGAACAAAGCATTAGCACTTAGTGAATACATGAACTCATGAAACTACGGTAATCACCGGAAAGAATCCCAATTATTGTCACCTTGTGGTATGCGGATCATCACTCATAGTAGGTGTCTACAACTTGCACGATAGGATCAAGAACACAAATATATTCATGGAAACATAATAGGTTCAGATCTGAAACCATGGAACTCGGTCCATAGTGACAAGCATTAAGCATAGCAAAGTCATAGCAACGTCAATCTCATAACATAGTGGATACTAGGGATCAAACCCTAACAAAACTAACTCGATTACATGATAAATATCATCCAACCCATCACCGTCCAGAAAGGCTACGATGGAATTACTCACGCACAGCGGTGAGCATCATGAAATTGGTGATGGAGGAAGATAGGTGATGATGATGGCGATGGATCCCTCGCTCCGGGGCCCCGAACGGACTCCAGATCTGGCCTCCGGATGAAGAACATCAGGTGGCGGCGGCTCCGTATCGTAAAACGCAATGAATCCTTCTCTCCGATTTTTCTCCTTGAATACGGTTATATCGAGTTGGAGTTGAGGTCGGGGGGGGGGGGTCTCTAGGGGACCTACAAGCCAGGGGCGTGCCCCCACCCTTATGGACTCCTGGTGGGTCCCCTCTGGTTGATTCTTTCGCTAGTATTTTTATATATTCCAAAAATAATCTCCGTAAATTTTTAGGTCAATCCGATAACTTTTTTCTGCACAAAAATAACACCATGGCAGTTCTGCTCAAAACAACGTCAGTTCGGGTTAGTTCCATTCAAATCATGCAAATTAGAGTCCAAAACAAGGGCAAAAGATTTTGGATAAGTAGATACGATGGAGACGTCCTCAAGCAATTCAGTTGACAAACTGAAAGTGACAAAGAAAAACTTTTACAAACTCTGTTTGATCTAGTTGTTGCAAATATGTATAGCCAGCATTCAGGCTTTCAGCAAAGGTTATGAACTAACCATATTCACAATAACATTTAGGTCTCACATTTACTCATATCAATGGCATAATCAACGAGTGAGGAATAATAATAAATCTTAGATGACAACACTTTTTCAAAACAATCATGATATGATATAACAAAATGGTATCTCGCTAGCCCTTTCTGAGACCGCAAAACATAAATGCAGAGCACCCCTGAAGATCAAGGACTGACTAGACATTGTAATTCATGGTAAAAGAGATCCGGTCACAGTCATACTCAATATCAATTAATAACAATGCATACAAATGACAGTGGTACTCCCTAACGGGTGCTTTTTATAAGAGGATGATGACTCAACAATAAAAGTAAATAGATAAGACCTTCGTAGAGGGAAGCAGGGATTTGTAGAGGTGCCAGAGCTCGAGCTTTAAAACAGAGATGAATATAATTTCGAGCGGTATGCTTTCATTGTCAACATAACAACCAAGAGATCTCAGTATGTTCCATGCTACATACATTATAGGCAGTTCCCAAACAGAATTGTAAAGTTTTTACTCCCCTCCACCAATAAGCACACTCCACGGCTGGTCCAAAACAACGCATACCGTCCATACCAACAACAGTCCTGGGGGAGTTTTGTTTCATATTTATATTTTGATTTGATTAGAGCGTGGAACTTTGCATCCCGATTACCATCCACTTTCTCGTGAATGACAAGTGAATAACACTTATCGTGAGAATACCCCACCTAGCATGGAAGATACTGATAGCCCCCAGTCGCTACATGAGCCATTCGGGCATACAAAACAGATTACTATTTGAAGGTTTAGAGTTTGGCACATGCAAATTTACTTGGAACGGTAGGTAAATACCGCATATAGGTAGGTATGGTGGACTCATATGGAACAACTTTGGGTCTATGGAAGTGGATGTACAAGCAATATTTCCGCTTAGTACAAGTGAAGGCTAGCAAAAGATTGAGGAGCGACCAACTAGAGAGCGACAACAGTCATAAACATGCATTGAGATTAACCATCATTGAGTGCAAGCACGAGTAGGATATAAATCACCATGAACATAAATATCCTGAAGGCTATGTTGATTTTGTTTCAACTACATGCGTGAACATGTGCCAAGTCAAGCCACTTAAATCATTCAAAGGAGGATACGATCCAATCATACTACATCATAACCATTTTAATTTGCATGTTGGCACTCAAGACAAACCATTATAAACTTCTAGCTAATCAAGCATGGCATGAGTAACTATAATCTCTAATTGCCATTGCAAACATGTTTCACTCATAATGGGCTGAATCAAGAACAATGAATTAATCATATTTACAAAAACAAAATATGTCGAGTTTATACCAGCTTTTCTCTGTCTCAATCATTTCATCATATATCGTCATTATTGCCTTTCACTTGCACGAACGGACGGCGTGAATAATAATAAGAGTGCACGTGCATTGGACTAAGCAAGAATCAGCAAACATTCATTCAAAGGAGAAGACAAGGTAATATGGGCTCTTCGTTAGATCAACAATAATGCATATGGGAGCCACTCAACATTTTCATCGTGGTCTTCTCCTCTTGACCCAAAGAAAAATAAAAGAATTTTAAAGAAACACACTGGAATATTTTTGTAGTTTTTGTTTTTATGAAGAATGCAAAAATAGGAACGAGAAAAACTTTTTACACGGGAAAGCTACCAACAAGCAAAAGAAGAACGAGAAATCTTTTTGGGTTTTCTTTCAATACTACAGCTAAATAAACTAGAAAGAAAACTAAACAGAAGCGAGAACAGATTTTTTTGGATTTTCTCAAAATTTTCAAACACACAAGAAGAAAGGGAGAAAAAGAAATAAACTAACAAGCATAATATAATGAAAATGTATGAACACCGACAACCGGAATGAGTGTGTGAACATGAATGTAATGTCGGTGAGAAATACGTACTCCACCAAGCTTACGCTTTTGGCCTAAGTTGGTCCATGCCCATGGATCAAAGTAGCCCTCTCCTAGGTACTGAGGAGGATACTGAGGGTTCCACTAGTTAGCGAGCTCTAGTGGCTCCCACTGATAAATAGACTCCTCATACGGATCACGTGATGGTTGTAGCTAAGGAACTAGGGATCACGTTCGCTCCTAGTATGCACAAATGTCCTCAGGCATAATAAGGTACCTGCCAGAATGAATATCGAAAAAGAAGGTGCAGGCGAAGTAATAATCGAACAAGTACCCTGATTGAACACTAAATTATAGGGGACCTCTTGTCATTATCTTTAGAAATAAAATAATGTGCTACCATACTATCATAGTCTAAATATCTAGTGGGTAGCAGCATTTCTTCCATTTCATCTAGGCTAATGGGTATCTCAAAATGTTTAGCAAGGCAAGAGGCATAAATACCCCCGAAGAAAGGACCCCTCGAATGGTTTAAACTCAACTGTCGAGCAACCATAGCGCCCAAACTGAAAGTTCTATCACGAAGTAAAGCATGGCGCAAAATAGCAAGGTCAGGGGCACTAAGGCCTCCACTCTCCCCCACGACCAATCAAACATCTCCCCGCAAAAAATGAATTATAACGTAAGACAGGAAAATGTGAGCTAGCCACTCTCGCTTCCGACACCCCTCGCTCTTCCCCTACGGTAACTTCTTCAATAAAAGCTCCCACATCTTTAGGATGTGGTTCACTAACGCAGCCCTCATAAGGTAATTTGCAAACATTGCAAAAATCATAAAGAGTCATTCTCTTAGGCACATCATATAAGTGAAATTCTACCATAGGAGGATCTTGCCTATAACGAAGGTGAAAATTTTGCACAAAGGTATTAGTGAGTAGGAGGACCACACTTGTCATGGAGGAAGTCGGTGATCCCTGCATTCTCCGCCAGATAATAAAAATCATCATAAATTCCGGCAGCCCCTAAGAATGCATTGCTTGGCCATTCACACAGCCGAATCTCCACGGTGCGCGGAAGATTATACTTGGGCTTCTTCTTCTCCTCATTCTCATTTTCTTTAGAACCCTGGCTTGAAGAGCCTCTCAACCATCTCTTCATCATTTCTTTTCTCTGAATATTTCTAAAAAAATTAGTCACTCAAAATAAACGTGAACAAAACTAAACAAGATTGATAGCAACTACTCCTACAAGTGCCTAGAGGCTATATCATGCATCAAAATTACTTGCGACCATATAAATTTGACATGCAAGCTCGAGAACAAGGTCACTACAGTAGCAAAAATTTGCAATATATAACGCACTAGAACAAAAAGTAATTGGACCATTGGAGGAGTCACATACCGAAGAACAATCCCCCAAAACTGTTTTGCAAATACAGCTTTGAAAAAGGAGATCAAAAATGGCAGCAAGATGAGCAAGAACACGGGTTTGAGCAATGCGATGATTTTTTCTGGAGGAAGACAAAGTGGATGGGTGCTGCAATAAGTGAGGGGGACCCACGTGGGACCCACAAGCCACCAGGCGCACCCAGGGGGTGGGCGCTCACCCAGGATTTGTGGCCCACTTGTGCATCCCCCTAGTGTGTTCTGAGTGCCAAAAATTCTCAAATATTCTACAAAAAATCATACTAAATTTTTAGGGCATTTGGAGAACTTTTATTTTCAGGATATTTTTTATTGCATGAATAATTCAGAAAAGAGACGGGTAATAGTATTTTTGCTTTATTTAATCTAAATAACATAAAGTAAAAGGTGGGTATAGAAAATTGTGCTGTGAGGACCCCGATCCTAAGTCACACCGATCTAGCATGTAACACATCATATCACTTTGCGGCCTCAGGCATGGTATCCCCACGGGTGCCACCTTACCTGGCCCGGGACCGTTTACGCCTTGTGGCTCACGTATATGATAGTGTCTCTAGCATCCATATGACAAAGAACCCGGACCGACATGACTAGTCGTGAATCCAAAGTGGCACTAACTTACAGGGACAGGCATACATGACCCAGCAACGAACGTGTCGGTCATCAACGTATGAACCCAAGTCGTAGCAAGCTACAAGGACTTAAAGGAACAACGCGTGACATTTCCCCGAAGGGACAAACACAGGAACAAAGAAGGACACATGCCGGCCAACCTAAGTGTTCTGGAGCAGTAGCAAGCTACCATGGCTCAGTGGAAGCACTAGGAGACATTTCCCCATAAGAGAGGCTACCAAGAATAAACAACTAACTTGTAGGATCCCACACATACCAAGTATTTCAATAACATACACACAATATGCTCGATATGTGCAAATACAACATGGCATCACAACAAAACTCTATGACTCATAGTATTTATTCATTAGGCCCCGAGGAGCCAGATATTACAAACATGGGTCTGATGACCCAGCATTCAAGTCATACAAGTAAAAAGCACGTGCGGAAGCTTAACTTGTCTGAGTACATACAACTACAAATGAAAAAGGCTGCGAAGCTTGACTATCTACAAGACCCTCCCAAGGGCATAAGATCGTAGCTGAGGTAATAAGCTAAACATCGAAGTCCACACGGAACTACTAGTGAAATTGAAGTCTCTCTGCAAAAACATAAATTAAGCAAATGTGAGTACAAATGTACCCAGCAAGACTTACATCAGAACTAGCTACATATGCATCAGTATCAACAAAGGGGTGGTGGGGTTTAACTGCAGCAAGCCAGCTTTGACTCGGTGGCTATCCTGAACTACGACTGCAAGTAACTCTTTTGGGGTGGCGCACACGAGTCCATATATTCACCAATCAATACACCACTATGGATCCGCTCCCGTCTCCCTATGAGAACGTCATCCATAGCACTCACGCTTATTGTAACATCCCAAAATTCTATATTTTGGAATGTTATATTAAATAGATAGTTTTGATAGATTGTATGATTGCTTGTGTGAAACTGACAGAAATTTGAAACTTTTTGAAAGTTAAATGAGATGGAATGATATCACTTTCCCAAACTTTCACCTTTGCTTCCTGATCTCCATGGATTCAAACTCTTTTGAAATATAACACCCTAGAGAGAAGATGATATGACTTCTTCCATTTAATTAATGAAAAGGGGTTTTTGAAAATATTTGAATTCCATTTGGAAATATTTCAAATTCAGAAAACTTTAAGAAACTCAATGATTTTCATGGGAGAAGATAAAATGACTTCTTCAAAACATATGAAATATGGGTTGGAACTTTAAAAGGATCAAACTGAAGTCCTTTTGAAACTATTTTCAATTTGGAGGTATTTGGGTTTTATTCAAAATATTTTTCTCCAAAAATAAAATATATGGAAAATAGGGTAACATGATTCCCTACATCAGAAAATTGGAGATAAATAATTTTGAAATCATTTTGGTATTTTTAAAATGATTTTTATTGAGTTTTATTGAACCAGTAGCACTCTTTGTTTTTTTTAATTTTTGTGGATTATATTTGACTTTAGAAAAATGTTCAAGTTGTAGAAAATCTTTTTCTAATTTTTTTGATATATTATATGCCTATAGTATATTTTTATTTTATTTTCTGTAAAATTGTTAAAATAAAAAAACTTCCCCGCCGATTGGGCCGGCCCAGCTCTAGCTAGGCCGCGACCCAACCAGCGCCTGAGCCTCGTCTCCCGCACGGAAGCGGAGTCCCGCTGCGGCACGCCGACGACCGCCGCGGAGTCCGCGCCGGGCACGCCGCCCTTGCCCCTCGCCCACGCCTCCCGAGCCGCCTGCCCCGCCCCCTTTATAACTAACGCCCTCCTCTCGCATCTCGCCTCACCCCGCCGCCAAGCGCCGCCGCCGCGCCGCATCTTGCCGCACCTCCGTCGCGGCGCTACCGCCGCCCCTCACCCCGCGCTGCTCCTCGCCGCTCGCCCGCAGCCGCCGTTGCCTCGCCCGCAGCCGCCGCCACCGACTGGAGCTGCCACTCCCACCGTCCGCCGGAGCAGCGGCGCACGAAGCCGAAGCCGCCGCCGCCGTTCGTCTCACCGTCGCCGCCGTCGCTGGTAACCACCGTTGAACCGCCATTTCTTTCGGGTTAGTTAGGTTTTCTTTTAAAAAACCCTAGATCGGTTTTTTATATAAAATCGGTTTTGTTAGGTTTACTTATCTAGAGAACGTTCACTAGTTAGGTTTAGAAAACGAACCTTCGTTCGTTAGATCTTTTTAGCGAACTCTTCATTTGTTAGGGTTCCTAAGCGAGCGTTCGCTCGTTAGACTTTTCCTTTTTTTATTTTATTTTATGCCAGGACCTGTTTGTGAATAATTTATTCGCAGATTAGTCCCTCTATTTCCAACTAGCACAACTTTTTTCTCGTTAGTCAGAATCCAACGAAACCAACGCCCACTTCTTCGTTACGATCCCCTCTACCGAGATAACCAACTTAAACATGTTTTCGAAAATTTCAAATTTGAATTCCAAACAGTTTTGAATTTGAATTTCTTTTGTGCATAACTTGAGTTTCATAACTCCGATTTAATTGATTCTTTTTGCAAATCAAAGCTCTTGACCTAAACTTTCTGATAAGGCCAAATTCACCCAATGTTGGTACTGTTAGAAATTGTTTTCTGTTGCAAGAGTTAATTGCTTGTTTTCGAAGTTTTCCGAGATTTTTTCTTCGATTCTTTTGTTTGATTGCTTATGTGTGCTTACTATTGCTTGCTCACGATAGATTGAACGGAGTGTGACGAGTAGAACTATCAGGAGTTATGAGTGCAAATCATCTTCATCAATAGTACAAGGCAAGTTCACACTTTGATCATATCCCCTTATGACCTAGTTTTTATGCATTAGTTTCAACCCTCGAACATTGCATGAGTAGGATTTTGATAACATGTGGGTATTGGGAAGTAGTTGTTGAGGTAGGAACCTATTGTCCTTTATATCAAATCCTGGGAGTTACTTCTACATTATGCTCATACGGCTATGCTATGCTCATAGACGTGGTTTGGTTTTGAGAGAATTCATGAAAGATGTGAGAGTTAATTTGTTAACTAAGGGAAACTTAAGGTGGCTGCCTTAATACACATCTGGGTGGAATGGTTGGGGAACCCTGGAGCACCCAGTGGTTTGCCCGGGCACTTGGAGAACCCAGTGCTTGCCCAAGGGGATGCCGGAGTACCCGTGTGATCACCCTATGGAATGCCACCCAGACTCAAAGGGATCATAAAATTATTCATGCTAGAAACTTCCGTGTGCAGCCACAAGCCATTATGGGCTCTGGCATAGTTGAGTATGTTGTGTGACCTCTTTCAGTGGTAAGCTAGAAAATGTAGGGGAAAGTAGGTGTCACTGTCTACCCCGAGTAAAGAGTAAATGCTTCTGAAAGACTGTGTCTCAGTCATCCGTTTCTCAAACACCATGTAGTGCGAGAAATCCAACGAAGGAGATCGAGTCTTGTGGGGAAAAGTGCGCAAACCTCTGCAGAGTGTACAAACTAATCATGATTAGCCGTGTCCCTGGTTATGGACATCTTGAGTATCTGGTTCTTGAATTATCATGTTGATCTCATCAGTTTATTAATTTTGTTGGGTTATAATTATTATTTTGGGATTGAGTTGGAGGAACCTTCTCAATATTTTTGAACCAACTTGGTAGTTAAATAAAAGATATATATTCCTTTGTTGTAGGGAAAAACTAGCTTTATGCAACATTAAACTTAGAGCTTCCACCAGCCAAATATGCATGTAGTGATAGCTATTATTCATCATTATCCTATGGTGTGAATTTGCCAGTACATTCAATGTACTGACCCTTTGTGGCTGCAACGTCGCCTGTTGCAGGAATCTTACAACGAGTAAGTGATATGTTAGGGTTACGATTTCTACACTCAACTTTGCTGTTGGTGTTGATGGGAATCCACAATTTTGTTGCTACTTCCGCTATTTGGATTGAGGTAATAGTATTTACATTATTTATACATGTGATTTACCTCTGTTATAAATCCTCGAGTACTGTGTGTGTCAGCATACCGATCCAGGGATGACACTTAAGCACAGAGACTTGACAGTCTGAGGTCGGGTCGCTACAAGATGGTATCAGAGCACATGTTGACTGTAGGACGTGACCCCTAGAAACTGGCAAGCCCATAGGAAAGATTTTCTCTAAAACTTCATTTTCAATAAGATCTTTTACCTCTCTTCTCTTCTAAGCTTATTCAAATATTCCCTTTTAGTGAGACCATACCCCCTTTTCCTTTCCACGTGAAGATTTGACTTATGAGACCACTCCAAGAAGTACAAGATATCGGACAACTAAGACCACTTCGGAATGAAGAGGATTTTTCCGTCCATTAGAGTAATTGAAACTACAATGATTGAATACTTCGAAGACTAGGAAACTTTGAAGGCTCTGAAGAATTTCCCGGTATGACTAAGAAGGCTACCCTTATGGAACTTGTCAGACTATTGAAGTTGTCAATACCCGAGATCAAGGTGTATCAGAGAAAGACCGGAACATGGAGCATTAGAACTCAAAGTTTGTCAAGAAAACCCTAAGGCAGGATATATCAACTATGGAATGATACCTCATGGAAATGACAAGAGCAGAAACACGGCTATCCATGATGTTATCACCCGCTTATGCTATTGTCACCATGCCAAGTTAAGCATGCATTTCCTCGGAAAGATTGGATGACAAAAGAGCTAAAGGAGCACCTATCAGTAAAAGACGAGGTTTTAATGTTAGCTGGTGTATCACCAGGATCTGGAGTATTACATCAAGAATTTTAAGATGGACCTTTAGGAAGCCGTATTTGACAAAGAAGCATTTCGTGAAGAACTCGGGACCCCAGAAGCGGAAAGTAGCAAAGCTGAAGGAGTAAAACCTCGAGATACCAGAGATTTGTCAGGAACTAAAGGACGGTAGGACCATGGTTCATGCCAAGGATGTTGAAACCCAGAAGTTTGGAACACAACTGCAGAATATTAAAGGACGTCACGAGAGACTTCGCGTCAACAGAGATGATCTGGCAAAAGAACTTGAGAAGGACAAGCATGATCGGAAGAAACCCATCGGAGACATGAACAAGACTGGAAGAGTTTGATGACTTTGAAGATTTATTGACCTTTAGAAGTCCAAACCCATGTTATATACCTACGTTAGATGCGACGATTGTGAGCTATCATTTGTTTGATGTTTTCCAGACTGCCACAATAAAATCTGTCTCTTCAAAAACTATTGTTTGTATTGTGTGTATCCCTCCCTATCTCTCTTACCTCACCCAAAAAACCTTGGAACTAATAGAGGATGAATGGAGATGAACTCACCTTTCCAGGGCCGATAAGTCAATTGGAGACGGACTGCTGGATTCAGAACATGAAAGATCACAGGAAGAATAACTCTATGGCCGGAAAGGATATGGCCCAGCATGCTCTTCAGTGCTTGGAAAGAGGTGGTGCTACTTGGTGGATGAAGTACCAAACCGTCAATGGATGGCAAGGAGTAACCACTTGGAAGGAATTTAAGTTAACTTTGCTAAAGTCTCGTCTTGTGTCGCCGAATTTGAAGCCTTATGGAAATGATAAGAAACCCTGTTCATGCAAGCTTTGTGGAGAAATAGGACACAACCACAAAGAACACAAGGATAAATGCCCTAATTGTGAAGTAAATCACCCAGCTGAAGAATGCCCAACTAGGCAGATTACTTGTTTCTTGTGTGAAGGAACTACCACTACCCTGCTCAGTGTCACATTTACCCCATGGTTTGAAGAACCATCCAGCAGAAGAAAGAAGCAATGAAAGGATCCCTCATGGAAATTTTGGAAGAATATGTGATGAAGGAAGAGGTGGAGGACACACCCAAAGAAGACCCAATTAAACCCTGCACCAAGTCATGCTATTTATGTGGAGAAGAAGGACACATCTCCCAGAATTGTTTGAAGGGGGATCTAGTAGCATTCCCGACAGTGGAATAGAGTATGACCCACAGGAAATAGGAGCCCTAATTGGCACGGAAAAGTGCAGGAAGTGAAAAAGATTGGATTCCAGGAACAACCCAATTAAGAAGGACCTTAGTCATATCACATGTTTCAGGTGCAAAGATTCAGGGCACTACTTCAGCGGTTGCCCAAAAAAGGTAGTCGAGGACCCACGGAGGCTATGTAATCACAAGGAAATCTCGAGACTTGCCAGAAGTAAGATGTTTCCGCTGTAATGAAGCAGGGCACTTTGCCAGAGACTGTTCCAATGAGAAGGAGACTTGTGATAAATAGTTGAGTCTGTGAGAAATATAGTAGTAGTAGTGGGAACAATTATGTTATAATGAGGTGTTGAGTTGAGGCATGTAATGGAAATGCAAGAGATTGTAATCATTGGAGAATCAATAAAGTTAGCATCATTGGTAATGATTTGGATTTTATGAGTTGTTACTCTATGAAGAAAGATTTTGACCATTTTCGAGGATATGAGAAATATGGTCTATGGATAAATTTGTGCATTTCTAGGGTGGTAGTACCCTGTGAGGACACTTGACCTTGGAAAGGATTATGATATTCCACGGAGTGGACTTTGGACAAAATAAGTACGAGTTTTACCTCGATATGTGGGACACCCCAAGAATATGAAGGGATGAAGTACTATTGGATATAAAGGAGGTATAACATTGGTAATATGGAGCAATGGTAACTCCATGATGAGTTGAGTAATCACATCTTAGTTTGGTACCAATAGAAGGATGGAGACAGTACAATTGGATGGATTTAAGTATGCTAGGAAGCTGGATGTTGGAATAATTGTTAGTTGCCCTGATAATGAGTTCAAGGATCACAAGTGATGAGATGGGACATAACCCATAGGCTCCAGGACCTGCCAAGAAGCAAGAACACTCTTGCTGAAGGAAAAACCCTGGAAGAGATTACGACCTTACCCACTGACGATCTTATAGGATTTTACGCAAAACCTAAGAGTTGTGAAGGAACGATAGATGTTTGTTTGGCTTGCAGAATCCATGGATTTATCCGAACTTAGTTCGTCGACAAGGGAAATTATGCAATGCTTGTGAGGATGACCGAGTGTTAGAATGCGAGATTCGCTAAACCATGTACAAGGTAATGATTTGGGCGCGGGATGGATTGATCACAATACCGACTTACTCTTATTATTCGCCTTACTATATGGGATGGTAAATCTGAGTGACTTACCCATAGTAGAGAGACGACAATCAAAACCTTGTTTAAACCTTACTATGATATGACAATTTTCCCTTGTACTAGGCAGTTGTTGCCAATCGTAGGTCATATGGTGAGAATGAAGCCCAGACCCATTTTCTGCAGGAGAAACCATAAATTTTTGACCAGCATGAGATATCGATTGCTGTTTAGTATTGGCGCCAGACCCGTCAGCTCAGAAGACCCAGTCCCAGAAGAACCTTATCAAGATGAAAGGACAGAAGAATTGCGGTCAAGGATATGCCACTACCGGAAGAGCCCATAGAAGGAACTTTCCCGAGAATTTGAGAAGACCGACCCTGTCAACAAAAAGGAAGGAGTATATAAGTTTTGATGGAACCATAACCATGTTTCCAAGGGTGGTAGCACCCAGACCTGTTGTGATGATCGATGGATTTTGAGAAGACCCCGAACCTAACCTATTTCTTTCTAGCCTCTCCGAATCTCGAGGACGAGATTCATTTTAAGGGTGGTAGGTTGTAACATCCCAAAATTCTACATTTTGGAATGTTATATTAAATAGATAGTTTTGATTGATTGTATGATTGCTTGTGTGAAACTGAGTGAAATATGAAACTTTTTGAAAGTTAAATGAGCGGGAATGATATGACTTTCCCAAACTTTCACCTTTGCTTCCTGATCTCCATGGATTCAAACTATGTTAAAATACAAAACCCTAGAGAGAAGATGCTATGACTTCTTCCATTTAATTAAATGAAAAAGGGTTTTTGAAAATATATGAATTCCGTTTGGAAATATTTCAAATTCAGAAAACTTTAAGCTACTCAATGATTTTCATGAGAGAAGATAAAATGACTTCCTCAAAACATATGAAATATGAGTTGGAATTTAAAAGGATCAAACTGAAAGTCCTTTTGAAACTATTTTCAATTTGGAGGTATTTGGGTTTTATTCAAATTATTTTTCTCCAAAAATAAAATATATGGAAAATATGGTAACATGATTCCGTACATCAGAAAAATTGGAGATAAATAAATTTCAAATCATTTTGGTATTTTTAAAATGATTTTTATTGAGTTTTATTTAACCAGTAGCACTCTTTGTTTTTTTACATTTTTGTGGATTTTATTTGACTTTAGAAAAATGTTCAAGTTGTAGAAAATCTTTTTCTGAAAATTTTGATATATTATATGCCTATAGTATATTTTTATTTTATGTTGGTTTTTAATTTATTTTCTATAAAATTGTTAAAAAAACTTCCCCACCGACTGGGCCGGCCGAGCTCTAGCCAGGCCGCTGCCCTGCCGGCGCCCGAGCCTCGTCTCCCACACGGAAGCGGAGTCCCACTGCCGCACGTTGGCGACCGCCGCCGAGTCCGCACCGGGCACGCCGCCCTTGCCCCTCGCCCATGCCTCCCGAGCTGCCTGCCTGCCGCCCTCCTCTCGCATCTCGACTCACCCCGCCGCCAAGCGCCGCCGCCGCGCTGCATCTCGCTGCAACTCCGTCGCCACGCTACCGCCGCCCCTCACCCCGCGCCGCTCCTCGCCGCTCGCCCGCAGCCGCCGTCTCCTCGCCCGCAGCCACCGCCGCCGACCAGAGCTGCTGCTGCAGCCGTCCGCCGGAGCAGCCGCGCCCGAAGCCAAAGCTGTCGCCGCTGTTCATCTCGCCGTCGCCGGTAACCGCCGTCTAACCGCCGTTTTTTTGGTTTTGTTAGGTTTTCTTTAAAAAAACCTAGATTGTTTTTTTTATATAAAACCGGTTTTGTTAGGTTTACTTATTTAGAGAACGTTCGCTGGTTAGGTTTAGAAAACGAACGTTCGTTCGTTAGATCTTTTTAGCGAACTGTCCGTTTGTTAGGGTTCCGTAGCGAGCATTCCAAAATAGTGGGATAATTATTATGTAAAGTGGAGACTCTTCTAAGACCACTTTCATAAATATTGCAATCATCATAAGTAGGAGACATGCTATCAACATAATAAATTTGCACATCAAAACATGGCGGACTAAAAATGTCATCTTCATTAAACATAGCATCCCCAAGCTTGGGACAAACACTAATTGCAGCAAATAAATTCTCAAATATGTCATTCTCATCAAAAATAGCATCCCGAAGCTTGTGGCTTTACATATCATAAGCATAATCACTCTCATCATTAATAGTATGAATAACACCAATAGTATAGCAATTATAATCATCGCAATTTTCTAAGTTGTTGCCAAAAATATTCTCAAGATTATAACAAGTATCATTACTTTCCCGAGCATAATCATCACAAAGAGTAAAGGCATAACAAAATCATCCTCGATAGTTTCTTTGGATGTTGTACCATAAGGCAAAGAATCAATATCATCATCAAGTATATCATCTTCCACATTTATTTTTGACACACTCTCATAAGGCATAACAATAATAGGAGCAACATTATTTGGGAGGGATAACTTTTTACCTTTGCTTCTCCGTCTTTTATTTTTCTTCTCCACATCATGTGTGGGTTTAATCAACTTTTTCTAGCTCCTTATTGATGATATTGGTTGCATAGGAAGCTCATTCTCGTAACCTGTTTCATCACGAAAGACAATAGGAGGGAAACTGGTGAGCTTTACCCTTTCATTTGATAAAACAAGAAACTAAAAGATTCAAGTGCAAGATCTAAATATATACCTTCAAGCACTCACCTCCCCAGCAATGGCGCCAGAAAAGAGCTTGATCTCTACTATGCAACCTTCTTCTTGTAGACTCGTGTTGGGCCTCCAAGCGCAGAGTTTTTTAGGACAGTAGCAAATTTCCCTCAAGTGGATGACCTAAGGTTTATCAATCCATGCGAGGCGAGGATGAAGATGGTCTCTCTCAAACAACCCTTCAACTAAATTACAAATAGTCTCTTGTGTCCCCAACACACCCAATACAATGGTAAATTGTATAGGTGCACTAGTTCGGCGAAGAGATGGTGATACAAGTGTAATATGGATGGTAGATATAGGTTTTTGTAATCTGAAAATATAAAAACAGCAAGGTAACTAGTAACAAAAGTGAGCGAAAACGGTATTGCAATGCTCGGAAATAAGGCCTAGGGTTCATACTTTCACTAGTGCAATTTCTCTCAACAATGATAACATAATTAAATCATATGGCAATTCGTCAAGGTGCAACTAAGAGCCACTCCAAAGTTCCTGTCATGGGGAACATAAGACGAAATTGCTTGTAGGGTACGAAACCACCTCAAACTTATTCTTTCCGATCAATCCATTGAGCTATTCCAATAAATGTCACAAATAGCTCTAGAGTTCGTAGTAAAATAACACCATATGACACACATCAATCAACCATAATGTCACCTAGATACTCCAATGTCACCACAAGTATCTGTGGGTCAGTTATATGATATGCATCAAACAACTTCAGATTCATAATATTCAATCCAACACAAAGAACTTCAAAGAGTGCCCCAAGATTCCTACCTAAGAAACAAGGACGAGAACGTGCATCAACCCCTATGCATAGATTACCCCAATGTCACCTCGGGAATCCGTAAGTTGAGTGCCAAAACATACATCAAGTGAATCAATAGAATGCCCCATTGTCACCACGGGTATCCCACGCAAGACATACATCAAGTGTTCTCAAATCCATCATAGTATTCAACCCGATAATAGTGAAACCTCGAATGTAAGACTCAATTCATCAGAAGAAGATAGAGGGGGAGAAACACCATATGATTCAACTATAGTAACAAAGCTCGCGGTACATCAAGATCGTGCCAAATCAAGAACATGAGAGAGAGAGAGAGAGCTCAAACACATAGCTACTGGTACATACCCTCAGCCCCGGGATGATGAAGATGGCCATGGAGACCGTCGGGATGATGAAGATGGCCACCGGTGATGGTTTCCCCCTCCGGCAGGGTGCCAGAACGGGCTCCCGATTGGTTTTTCATGGCTACAGTGGCTTGCGGCGGCGGAACTTCCGATCTAGGTTTCTTTCTGGGGGTTTCAGGATTTATAGGAATTTTTAGCATCGATCTCACGTTAGGGGGATACTCGAGGGGCCCACAAGCCAGGGGGCGTGCCCTGGGGGGCGCCCCTAGGCTTGTGGAGTACTCGACCACCTCTTGGCCTGGCTCCGATGCTCCGTGGGTCTCTTCTAGTCCATAAAAAATCTCCGTAAAGTTTCAGCTTGTTTGGACTCTGTTCTATATTCCTTTTCTGTAAAACTCAAAAACAAGGAAAAAACAGAAAGTAGCACTCGACTCTAGGTTAATAGGTTAGTCCCAAAAATAATATAAAATTGCATATTAATGCATAGAAAACATCAAAAACATCGAAAACAGATAATATAATAGCATGGAACAATCAAAAATTATAGATACGTTGGAGACGTATCACCCAGAAGGGCGTGCCAGAGGGGGTGACACGCCCTGGTGCCTAGTGGACAGCAGGGGCTGAGGGAGTCCTGGACTAGCGGGTCATCGGGATGTCGGCCTAACTCACATGGGCCGGACTGTTGGGCTGCGTTGTATCCAGACCGAAGACCTTTTGTGACTTGGTGTGTACCCCAAGTCAAGATGGAAGATTCGGCGTTTCCTTGATGTAGCCGACTATCTGTAAAACCTAGTACCCCTGGTTTCTATATAAACCAGAGGGTTTAGTCTGTAAAGGCTAGGAGAACAATCGACATCCTACTACTTAGGGTTTTAGCTCATCCGATCATGTGGTAGATCAACTCTGTAATCCCCATATACACAAGCAATATAATCAAGTAGGACGTAGGGTATTACCTCTTATAGAGGGCCCAAACCTGGGTAAATATTGTGTCCCGCGTCCCTTGTTACCCATCGATCCAAGAGCAATAGTTCGGCACCCCCTACCCGAGATCTGCCGGTTTTGACACCGACATTGGTGCTTTCATTGAGACTTCCACTTTTGGATCGCCGATGGATCGATGGCTCACCTGATCATCAGAGACAGCATCAACACCGGGGGCATCATCGTCCACGGGCAACTTTTCGCGTTCAGCAGCATTGTCCTGCATGTCGATTCAACCGGACATCTCAACCAGGTCGACAACTTCGCCCCTGAGCATCAGATCAGGTTTGGTAACTTTGAGTATGTCACCGACGCTCAGGGCAATCTGATCTTCACCGGCTTCTCAACCCTACCTGGGACGACCACAGCCTCTGAACCATTTACTTCAGGGCCTCCCCCCCATCTGATCTTCGACCCTTATCACGCTACTGGCTTCGAGCTCGGAAGCAACTCCTATGCCCGAAGACCGGGAATCAACTCTTTCCGGGCCCATCCACCCTACCCCAGATCCGGCCTTGAGCATGGACGGGAGTTCGGCCTCTGAAGACGGGGAGTCAACCCAAGCCGGACACGCCCTCCTCACTAATGATTCGGTTTCGAGCCTTGATGCAAGTACTGCGTCCGAAGACCAGGATCTTACCTTGGCCGGACTCGTGCCTCGCCACACCATGACAATGGAGATCAGCTCCCAAGAAACCTCACACACCGATCCAGCCAACCTCGTCTTCTTGAACGAGCCACTAAACCGGATCGAGATGATGACTATTGTTGATGGCCCGTGCTCGGCTCACGCTCAATGGATCCTTGAGGCAGGCCACAGGGAATTTTACATCCCACCCACCACCCACTTAATAGCCATTGTCGAAGACTTAACCAACATGTTGGACTATGCCTCCGAGGAGGCCCACGACATGGAAAACAACGGCGAGACCACGACCCACATGGACACCGCCCTCCCGTCACAGGCCGATGGATGGATATGGCAGGGAAAGTAACACGGGCACCGAAGAAGGCGACACCCCAGATAATGCGGAAGACCTCGGTGACCCCACCGCCGAGCACCAGTCTGATGGCTTAGAGGGGCATGAGGGTCAGCAAAACCCAAAGGACCCCAATGATTTTGAAGATAGCAACTACATGCCTCTCTCCGAAGAAGAAGTCAGCCTTGGAGTTGAAGATTTTATCGTCCCAGAAGATCCACTGGAACAGGAGCGGTTCAAGCAACATCTCATAGCCACCACGCAAAGCTTGAAGAAGCAAGAGCAAAAGTTAAAACCCAAACAAGACACCCTAAATGATAGATGGACGAAGGTCCTAGCAACTGAAAGAAGGGTGAGGCTATGTACGACAAACAAAGAGCTACCCCAAGCACAAATTGTTGTCGCAATTCAACGACGAGGCCTTCGAGCCCACACCACCCAAACAAACTCAAGGAAACCAGCCCGATCGCCGCCCTTGAGGAAGGGACAGCCCGGCTGGCGAGGCCGAACACCCACCAGCCCCTACTCACCATGAAGGCAAGAGGCGGCATAGCAAGAATATCAACACGATCTTTGACATGACCTGGCAGCTAGAGCCGGTCAGTCAAGGTCCATCCATGGATCGAGAGATGATCCTCCCGATAGAAGAGAGGGATACCAGGCCTTGCTCGGCTGAAACGATAGAGTTTGGGATCAACACAGGGCCAGGATGGAATCCAAGGTTCGACGCGACATAGCCTGATAACCCCCAAGTATAGGACATCACAAATTTTTTTGAGGGTAGAGTATTCAATCCGAATTTACTGATTCGACACAAGGGGAGCCAAAGAATATTCTCAAGTATTAGCAGCTGAGTTTTCAATTCAACCACACTTGAAAGACTTAATATCAGCAGCAAAGTACTTAGTAGCAAAGTAATATGGAAGTAACGGTAACAGTGGCAAAAGTAACAGTAGCAGTTTTGTTGTGATTGTAAAAGTAGTAGCAACGAAAGTAACTTAGCAAAGATCAATATGTGAAAAGATCGTAGGCAATGGATCGGCAATGATAATTGTGTCAGATGATATTCATCATGTAGCAGTCATAACCTAGGGTGACATAGAACTACCTCCAATTCATCAATATAATGTAGGCATGTATTCCGTATATAGTCATACGTGCTTATGGAAAAGAACTTGCATGACATCTTTTGTCCTACCCTCCCGTGGAAACGGGGTCCTAATGGAAACTAAGGGATATTAAGGCCTCCTTTTAATAGAGAACTGGACCAAAGCATTAGCACTTGGTGAATGCATGAACTCCTCAAACTATGGTAATCACCGGAAAGAATCCCAATTATTGTCACCTTGGGGTATGCAGATCATAACTCATACTAGGTGTCTACAACTTGCAAGATAGGATCAAGAACGCAAATATATTTACCTAATAATAAAGGATGGAAGATTTCATAGTTCTCCATAAGTCACCGTTTTATATCCGTCAATTATATGTAAACTATAGAAATCGACGGCTGAGATTTAAAAGGCAAAAAACGAGTCGTTCTTTTGCCACTTCATAGGCTATATCGCATCGCTCGTCATTGGGTGCTCGGCCCACGCGCCCACCAAAACCAAGCCGAGAAGGACTCTTATTCTTTAAAGCAATCAGAGCAGGACTCTAAGCCAAGCCCTGACAGTGCGTAAACAATGTTTCGTGGGTACTTTTAGAAAAATCGTTTCGTGGGTAAATAAAAAAACAAGAGACGAGCACCTGCCCAACGCTCGTCCGTTCCCCACGCCTCGATCCCCTTTCTTGGCGAAGCAAATTAACGGCTGCCACCGCACCTCTCGCTGCTCTCCACCGCCGTTGACGCCAACCTCCTCAAGTCCCTCCTACCTCCGCCGATAGAACCGCTCCCGACCTATCCTACGAGACGGGTGCGCCACCTCGCGGCTTCCCCCATCCCCGATCTGCAAGACCGGCCTCTTCTCCTCCCTCCACCCTGATCTGGCGGCAGCGCCTGCCGGACGAGCACATATGATGGGAGCGGGCAGTGGCCGTGTGGTTACATGGACATGAAGGCGCTCGCGCGGTGCCGATGACATGCTCTTCCCGCGAGACGGCGACCACTTGACGATTGCGGGCGTGTAACATCCCAAAATTCTAAATTTTGGAATGTTATATTAAATAGATAGTTTTGATTGATTGTTTGATTGTGGTGTGGTTGCTTGTGTGAAATTGAGTGAAACTCGAAACTTTATGAAAGTTAAATGAAAGGGATAAAAGGACTTTCCCAAACTTTCACCTTGCCTTTTATGATCTCCATGAATTCAAATTCTTTTCAGATATAAAACCCGAGAGAGAAGATGACATGAGCTCTTCCATTTAAAATGAAAAGGGTTCTAAAAACATTTGAGTTTCATTTGGAAATTTTTCTTCAAACTTTAAGAACTTTAAGAAACTCAATGATTTTCATGACAGAAGATAAATGACATCTTCAAATCATATGAAATATGAGGCGGGAGCTTAAAAGAATCAAACTGAGAGTCCCTTTCAAATTATTTTCATTTTGGAGTTATTTGGGTTTTATTCAAATTATTTTTCTCCAAAAATAAAATATATGGAAATTAGGGTAAAATGATTCCCTACATCAGGAAAATGGAGAGAAATGATTTTGAAATCATTTTGGTATTTTTAAAATGATTTTTATTGGGTTTTATTGCAGCAGTAGCACTGTTTGCTTTATTTAAGTTTTTGTGGATTTCATTTGACGTTAGAAAAATGTTCGTGCTGTAGAAAATAATTTTCTGAAAATTTTGATATATTATATGCCTATAGTAAATTTTTTGTTTTATTTGATTTATTTTATTTTTTCTGTAAAATAGTTTTTTTAAACTTCTTCTTCGGACCGACTGGGCCGAAGCCCAGCCGGCCCAGCCCAGCTCGCCCGCCGCCGACCTTCGCTCGGGAGTCCGGCCATGGCACGGCCGCCGCCACCGCCCTCCGCCAAGGCAGCCTCCCCCTCCTCCTATATAAACCACCGCCACCCCGCCCCCTCTCTCCTTGTCCACCGCCGCCGCACCGCGCACTCGCCGCTGTTGCCAGCCATCGCTGCCGCTGCCCTCCTGTGCCGCCAAGCCCGCATTGCTCGCACCGCTGTCAGCGCCTCGCCACCCACAACACCGCCTGCGCGCTGCCCTCGCCGCCGCCTCGCCCGACGCCGCCGGAGCCGCCGCCATCCGCCAAACTCGCCGGATCCGCCGCCCTGACTAACCGCCCGACCCGCCGCCGTGAACCGGTAAAAAACCGCCCCGGTCCAGTTTATTGTTTTTAGTTTGGTTTTCCTCGGGTTTCTTATAAAAAAACCGATCTGTTCTATTTAACGAACGTTCGTTCGTTTAGTATCTTTTGTGAACAGATTCATTAGATTAGATCTGTTTAGTGAGCGTTTGCTCGATAGATTTTCTTTTCTGTTGATTTTCAGCCAGGGACTTAGATGTAATTAGTTTTCTTACAGATTAGTCCCTGTTTTTCAAACGGTCTCTACTTTTTACTCACTTGTCCAAATCAAACAAAACCAACGCCCACTTCTTCGTTACGATCCCCTCTATCCAGATAAGCAACTTAAACATATTTTCGAAAGTTTAATATTTGATTTCAAATAGTTTTGAATTCAAACTTCTTTTGTCCATAACTCGAGTTTTATAACTCGGATTGAATCGATTCTTTTTGCTAATTGAAGCTCTTGACCTAAACTTTCTGATAAGACCAAATTCACCCAATTTTGGTACTGTTAGAAATTGTTTTCTGTTGCAAGAGTTAATTTCTTTATTTCGAAGTTTTCCGAGATCTTTTTTTTGATTCTTTTGCATGATTGATTATGTGTGGTTAATATTGCTTGCTTACGATAGATTGACCGGAATGTGACGAGAAGAACTATCAGGAGTTATGAGTGCGAATCATCTTCATCAACTATACAAGGAAAGTTCACACTTTGATCATACTCCATTTATTACCAAGTTTATATGCATTAGATTCAACCCTCAAACCTTGCATGAGTAGGACTTGATAACATGTGGGTATTGGGAAGTAGCTGATGAGGTAGAACCTATTGTCTCGCATTCAATACCTAGGTACTACTACGTTATGCTTACTGCTATGCTATGGTTGTAGACGTGGTTTGGTTTTGAGAGAATTCATGAAAGATGTGAGAGTTATTATTAACTAAGGTTTAACTTAAGGTGGCTACTTCAATACACATCTGGGTGGATTGGTTACGGCACCCTGGAGCACCCAGTGGTTTGCCCGGGCACCTGGAGAACCCAGTGCTTGCCCAAGGGAATACCGGAGTACCCGTGTGTTCGTCCTATGGAATGCCACCCAGGCTCAAAGGGATCATAAGATTATTCATGCTAGAAACTTTCGTGTGCAGAAACAAGCCATTATGGGCTCTGGCATAGTTGAGTAAGTTGTGGGAAACCTTTCCATGATGGGCTAGCAAATGTAGGGGATTGTAGGTGTACCGGCCTATCTATCGGTTAAGGGGACCTCTTCGGAAAGACTGTGTCTCGGTCATCCGTTTCTCAAACATCATGCAGTGCGAGAAATACAACGGAGGAGATCGAGTCTTGTGGGGAAAAGTGCGCAAACCTCTACAGAGTGTACAAACTAATCATGATTAGCCGTGTCCCCGGTTATGGCCATCTTGAGTATCTGGTTCTTCAATTATTGATTTGATCTCATCACGTTATTTATATAATTTGTTGGGTTATTGATGTTAATTTGGGATTGAGTTGGAGGTACCTTCTCAATATTTTCAACAAATTTTGTAGTTAAATAAAATATATTCCTTTGTGGTAGGGAAAAATTACCTTTATGCAAAAATTTAACCATAGAGCCTCCACCAGCCAAATATGCATGTAGTGATAGCCATTATTCAGCGTTGCTCTACAGTGCGAAATTGCCAGTACATTCAATGTACTGAACTACATGGCTACAATGTCTCATGTTGCAGGGATCTTACGACGAGTAAGTGATACGTTATGGTTACGATTTCTAGACTCAACTTTGCCGTTGGTGTTGATGGGAATCCACAACTTTGTTGTTACTTCCGCTATATGGATTGAGGTAATAGTACTTACGTTACTTTATACATGTGATTTACCTCTGTTATAAATCCTCGAGTATTGTGTGTGTCAGCATACCTATCCAGGGATGACACTTAAGCACAGAGACTTGACCGTCTGAGGTCGGGTCGCTACAAGATGGTATCAGAGCACATGTTGACTGTAGGACGTGACCCCTAGAAACTGGCAAGCCCATCGGCAAGATTTTCTCTAAAACCTTTATTTTCAAAAAGATCTTTTACCTCCCTTCTTTTCTGAGCTTTATCAAATAATCTTTTTTTAGATAGACTATACCCCCTTTTCCCTTTTGACCACACGAAGATTTGGCTGATGAGATCACTCCAAGAAGTACAAAATATTGGACAACTAAGACCACTACGGAATGAATAGGATTTTACCGTGCATTATAACAATTAAAACTACAACGGTTGAAGACTCTGAAGGCTAGGAGAATTTGAAGGCTCTGTAGAATGTGCAGATTGGTATGACCTAGGAAGGCTACCCTTAGGGAACTTGTCAGACTATTGAAGCTGTCAATACCCGAGATCAAGGTGTGTAGGAGAAAGACTGGAACATGGAGCGTTAAAACTCAAAGTTTTTGTCAAGAAAACCCTAAGGCAGGAGACATCAACTATGGAATGATAGCTCATGGTAGAGATATGGGCTTAAACACGGCTATCCATGATGCTATCGACCGTTTGTGCTATCTTCACCGTACTAAGTTAAGCATGCAATTTCTTCAGAAGGATTAGACGGTAGAAGGCTGATGGAGCATCTATCAGCAAAGGATGAAGTTTTAACCTTAGCTGGTGTATCGCCAGGATCTGGAGTATCACGTCAAGAAGTTTAAGATGGAACTTCTGGAAGCCGTATTCGTCAAGAATGTATTTCGTGAACAACCCATGCCACAGAAGCTGAAAGTAGCCAAACTGGAGGAGCAAAACCTCGAGATACCAGAGACTCGACAGGAACTGAAGGACAGTAGGACCATGGTTCATGCCAAGGATGCTGAAATCCAGAAGTTTGGAACACAACTCCGGAATACAAAAGGACGTCATGAGAGACTTTTCGTTAACAGAAATGACCTAGCAGAAGAACTTGAGAAGGACAAGCACGATCGGAAGAAACCATCGAAGACTTGAACAAGACTTGAAGAGTTTGGCGACTTTGAAGACTATTGACCTTCAGAAGACCAAACCCCTGTTATATACTTACGTTAGATGCGACGTTTGTGAGTTGTCATTTGTTTGATGTTTTTCCGAGAGCCACAAATAAAATCTATCTCTTCAAAACCATTGTTTGTATTGTGTGTATCCCTCTCTATCTCTCTCATCTCACCCCAAACCCTTGGAACCAAATAGAGGATGAATGGAGATGAACTCACAATTTCGGGACAGATAAGTCAATTGGAGACAGACCGGTGGATTCAGAACATGGAAGGTCACATGAAGAATAACACTATAGCTAGAAAGGATATGGCCCAACATGCTCTTCAGTGCTTTGAAAGAGGTGCTGCTACTTGGTGGAGGTTGTACCAAACCATCAATGGATGGCAAAGAGTAACCAATTGGGACGAATTTAAGTTGACTCTACTAAAGTCTCGGCTTGAGTCCCATAAATTGAAGCCTTATGGAAATGATATGAAGAAAACCTTGAGCATGCAAGCTCTGTGGAGAAATAGGTGCTACCTCTTGAGCACTGCGTTGGTTTTCCCTTGAAGAGGAAAGGGTGATGCAGCAAAGTAGCATAAGTATTTTCCTCGGTTTTTGAGAACCAAGGTATCAATCTAGTAGGAGGCTACACGCGAGTCCCTCGCACCTACACAAAACAAATAAATCCTCGCAACCAACGCGATAAGGGGTTGTCAATCCCTACACGGTCACTTACGAGAGTGAGATCTGATAGATATGATAGGATAATATTTTTGGTATTTTTATGATAAAGATGCAAAGTAAAATAAAAGCAAAGTAAAAAGGCAACGGAAATAACTAAGTGTTGGAAGATTAATATGATGAAGATAGACCCGGGGGCCATAGGTTTCACTAGTGGCTTCTCTCAAGAGCATAAGTATTTTACGGTGGGTGAACAAATTACTGTTGAGCAATTGACAGAATTGAGCATAGTTATGAGAATATCTAGGTATGATCATGTATATAGGCATCACGTCCGAGACAAGTAGGCCGACTCCTGCCTGCATCTACTACTATTACTCCACACATCGACTGCTATCCAGCATGCATCTAGAGTATTAAGTTCATAAAAACAGAGTAACGCCTTAAGCAAGATGACATGATGTAGAGGGATAAATTCATGCAATATGATAAAAACCCCATCTTGTTATCCTCGATGGCAACAATACAATATGTACCTTGCTGCCCCTACTGTCACTGGGAAAGGACACCGCAAGATTGAACCCAAAGCTAAGCACTTCTCCCATTGCAAGAAAGATCATTCTAGTAGGCCAAACCAAACTGATAATTCGAAGAGACTTGCAAAGATAACCAATCATACATAAAAGAATTCAGAAGATTCAAATATTGTTCATAGATAAACTTGATCATAAACCCACAATTCATCGGTCTCAAGAGACACACCGCAAAAACAAGATTACATCGAATAGATCTCCACGAGAGAGGGGGAGAACATTGTATTGAGATCCAAAAAGAGAGAAGAAGCCATCTAGCTACTAACTATGGACCCGAAGGTCTGGGGTAAACTACGCACACTTCATCGGAGGGGCTAAGGTGTTGATGTAGAAGCCCTCCATGATCGATGCCCCCTCCGGCGGAGCTCCAGAACAGGCCCCAAGATGGGATCTCGTGGGTACAGAAGGTTGCGTCGGTGGAATTAGGTTTTTGGCTCCCTATCTGATCGTTTGGGGGTACGTAGGTATATATAGGAGGAAGGAGTACGTCGGTGGAGCAACATGGGGCCCACAAGGGTGGAGGGCGCGCCTGGGGGGGTAGGCGCGCCCCCTAGCTCGTGGCTTCCTCGAAGCTTCCTTGACTTAGGGTCCAAGTCTCCTGGATCATGTTCGTTCCAAAAATCACGTTCCCGAAGGTTTCATTCCGTTTGGACTCCGTTTGATATTCTTTTTCTGCGAAACTCTGAAATAGGCAAAAAAACAGCAATTCTGGGCTAGGCCTCCGGTTAATAGGTTAGTCCCAAAAATAATATAAAAGTGAATAATAAAGCCCAATAATGTCCAAAACAGAAGATAATATAGCATGGAGCAATCAAAAATTATATATACGTTGGAGACGTATCAAGCATCCCCAAGCTTAATTCCTGCTCGTCCTCGAGTAGGTAAATGATAAAAACAGAATTTTTGATGCGAAATGCTACTATGCATAATTTCAATGTAACTCTTCTTAGTTGTGGTATGAATATTCAGATACGAAAGATTCAAGACAAAAGTTTAATATTGACATAGAAATAATAATAGTTCAAGCATACTAAGTAAGCAATTATGTCTTCTCAAAATAACATGGCCAAAGAAAGTTCATCCCTACAAAATCATATAGTTTAGTCATGCTCCATTTTCGTCACACAAGAATGCTCTCATCATGCACAACCTCGATGACAAGCCAAGCAATTGTTTCATACTTAAGTAATCTCAAACTTTATAAACCTTCACGCAATACATGAGCGTGAGCCATGGATATAGCACTATGGGTGGAATAGAGTATAATGATGGGGGTTATGTGGAGAAGACAAAAAAGGAGAAAGACTCACATCAACGAGGCTAATCAATGAGCTATGGAGATGCCCATCGATTGATGTTAATGCAAGGAGTAGGGATTGCCATGCAACGGCTGCACTAGAGCTATAAATGTATGAAAGCTCAACAAAAGAAACTAAGTGGGTGTGCATCCAACTTGCTTGCTCACGAAGACCTAGGGCACTTGAGGAGGCCCATTGTTGGAATATACAAGCCAAGTTCTATAATGAAAAATTCCCACTAGTATATGAAAGTGACAAACCAAGAGACTCTCTATCATGAAGATTATGGTGCTACTTTGAATCAGAAGTGTGGAAAAAAGGATAGTAGCATTGCCCCTTTTTATTTCCCCCTTTTTTGGGCCTTCTTTTTTTGGCCTTTCCCCTTTTTTTATTGGGACAATGCTCTATTAAATGATGACCATCACACTTCTATTTATTTACAACTCAATTATTACAACTCGATACTAGAACAAAGTGTGACTCTATATGAATGCCTCCGGCGGTGTACCGGGATATGCAATGAACCAAAAGTGACATGTATGAAAGAATTATGAACGGTGGCTTTGCCACAAATACTATGTCAACTACATGATCATGCTAAGCAATATGACAATGATGAACGTGTCATGATAAACGGAATGGTGGAAAGTTGCATGGCAATATATCTCGGAATGGCTATGGAAATGCCATAATAGGTAGGTATGGTGGCTGTTTTGAGGAAGATACAAGGAGGTTTATGTGTGAAAGAGCGTATCATATCACGGGGTTTGGATGCACCGGCGAATTTTGCACCAACTCTCAATGTGAGAAAGGGCAATGCACGGTACCGAAGAGGCTAGCAATGATGGAAAGGTGAGAGTGCGTATAATCCATGGACTCAACATTAGTCATAAAGAACTCACATACTTATTGCAAAAATCTACAAGTCATCAAAAACCAAGCACTACGCGCATGCTCCTAGGGGGATAGATTGGTAGGAAAAGACCATCGCTCGTCCCCGACCACCACTCATAAGGAGGACAATCAAAGAACACCTCATGTTTCAAATTTGTTACATAACATTTACCATACGTGCATGCTACGGGACTTGCAAGCTTCAACACAAGTATTTCTCAAATTCACAACTACTCAACTAGCACAACTTTAATATCACTACCTCCATATCTCAAAACAATCATCAAGCGTCAAACTTCTCTTAGTATTCAAAACACTCATAAGAAAGTTTTTACTAATCTTGAATACCTAGCAAATTAGCATGCTATTTAAGACTCTCAAAATAATCTAAGTGAAGCATGAGAGATCAATAGTTTCTATAAAACAAATCCACCATCGTGCTCTAAAAGATATAAGTGAAGTACTAGAGCAAAACTATCTAACTCAAAAGATATAAGTGAAGCACATAGAGTATTCTAATAATTTCCGAATCATGTGTGTCTCTCTAAAAAGGTGTGTACAGCAAGGATGATTGTGGTAAACTAAAAGCAAAGACTCAAATCATACAAGACGCTCCAAGCAAAACACATATCATGTGGTGAATAAAAATATAACTCCAAGTAAAGTTACCGATGGAAGTAGACGAAAGAGGGGATGCCTTCCGGGGCATCCCCAAGATTTGGCTTTTAGGTGTCCTTGGATTATCTTGGGGGTGCCATGGGCATCCCCAAGCTTAGGCTCTTGACACTCCTTGTTCCATAATCCATCAAATCTTTCACCCAAAACTTGAAAACTTCACAACACAAAACTTAACAGAAAATCTCGTGAGCTCCGTTAGCGAAAGAAAACAAAAGACCTCTTCAAGGTACTGTAATGAACTAATTCTTTATTTATATTGGTGTTAAACCTACTTTATTCCAACTTTTCTATGGTTTATAAACTATTTTACTAGCCATAGATTCATCAAAATAAGCAAACAACACACGAAAAACAGAATCTGTCAAAAACAGAACAGTCTGTAGTAATCTGTAACTAACGCAAGCTTCTTGAACTCCAAAAAATCATCCAAAATAGGAAGACCTAGACAATTTGTTTATTGATCAGCAGCAATTGGAATCAATATTTTATCACGTTCTGGTGATTTTTAACAATTATTTTCGTGAACAGAAAGTTTCTGGAAATTTCTGCAAAATCAAATAACTATCATCCAAGAAGATCCTATAGGTTTAGGGATAATTAGATTTATGCCCCTAGTTGTGTCCCACTCGTCAGTTTTACCCCTAATTCCCAAAAGTCACCGGTTCTGTCCAAATCACTTTGCTCCTCTTATGCTTTTGCCCTTTGACCGTTTGACCGTCAGTTTGAAAACTTCATAACTAATTCATACAAAATCAAAAAAATGCAAATAAGGTACCAAAATGTTTAGAAAAACATCACCTATATGTCAGTGTCATTTGCATTCATGAAAAAAGTGTTGGAAAGTGCCCATCCGAGTTTTAGCTCTTATGCTACCACCATTAATAGTAAAATCTAAAAAAATTCAAAAAAATTCAAAAATAATTTGGTGGCAAAGAATGACAAATGTTTTAAGTGTCTGCCAAGTTTCATCAGGGAATAACATTCGTGGGTGCCGCGGCAAAAAAAAAACAATCAGCACTCCAAAATAGATTATTTTTTTGCCACGACTTCCACGAATGTCGTTCCCTAATGAAATTTGCAAGCACTTAGAACACTTGTCGTTCTTTGCCACCATTTTTTTTGATTTTTTTAGAGTTTACTATTCATGGTGGTATCAAAAGAGCTAAAACTCGGATGTGCACTTTCCAACACTTTTTTCATGAATGCAAATGACACTGACATATAGGTGATGTTTTTCCAAACATTTTGGTATCTTATTTGCATTTTTTTGATTTTGTATGAATCAGTTATGAAGTTTTCAAACTGACGGTCAAACGGTCAAAGGGCAAAAGCATAAGAGGATCAAAGTGACTAGGACAGAACCGGTGACTTTTGGGAATTAGGGGTAAAACAGATGAGTGGGACACAACTAGGTGAAGGAAATATGCCCTAGAGGCAATAATAAAGTTATTATTTATTTCCTTATATCATGATAAATGTTTATTATACATGCTAGAATTGTATTAACCGGAAACATAATACTTGTGTGAATACATAGACAAACAGAGTGTCACTAGTATGCCTCTACTTGACTAGCTCGTTGATCAAAGATGGTTATGTTTCCTAGCCATAAACATGAGTTGTCATTTGATTAATGATGTGATTGACTTGACCCATTCCATTAGCTTAGCACTCGATCGTTTCGTATGTTGCTATTGCTTTCTTCATGACTTATACATGTTCCTATGACTACGAGATTATGCATCTCCCATTTACCAGAGGAACACTTTGTGTGCTACCAAACATCACAACGTAACTGGGTGATTATAAGGGTGCTCTACAGGTGTCTCCAAAGGTACTTGTTGGGTTGGCGTATTTCGAGATTAGGATTTGTCACTCCGATTGTCGGAGAGGTATCTCTGGGCCCACTCAGTAATACACATCACTATAAGCCTTGCGAGCATTGTAACTAATGAGTTAGTTGTGGGATGATGTATTACGGAACGAGTAAAGAGACTTGCCGGTAACGAGATTGAACTAGGTATCGAGATACCGATGATTGAATCTCGGGCAAGTAACATACCGATGACAAAGGGAACAACGTATGTTGTTATCCGGTCTGACCGATAAAGATCTTCGTAGAATATGTGGGAGCCAATATGAGCATCCAGGTTCCGCTATTGGTTATCGACCGGAGAGGTGTCTCGGACATGTCTACATAGTTCTCGAACCCGTAGGGTCCGCACGCTTAACGTTACAATGACAGTTATATTATGAGTTTATATGTTTTGATGTACGGAAGGTTGTTCAGAGTCCCGGATGTGATCACGGACATAACGAGGAGTCTTGAAATGGTCGAGACATAAAGATTGATATATTGGAAGCCTATGTTTGGATATCGGAAGTGTTCCGGGTGAAATCGGGATCTTTTCGGAGTACTGGGAGGTTACCGGAACCCCCCGGTAACTTAATGGGCCTAGGTGGAAGAGAGGAGAGGAGGCCAGGGCAGGGCCGCACGCCCCTCCCCCCCAGTCCGAATAGGACAAGGAGAGGGGGGGGGGGGGCGCCCCCCTTTCCTTCCTCCCCTCCACCTCTTCCCCCTCTCTCTCCTAGTCCAACATGGAAAAGGGGGGAGTCCTACTCCCGGTAGGAGTAGGACTCCTCCTGGCGCGCCTCTCCCCTTTGGCCGGCCGAACCCCCACCTTGCTCCTTTATATACGGGGGCAGGGGGGCACCTCTGAACACACAATTGATCATTGATCTCTTAGCCGTGTGCGGTGCCCCCTCCACCATATTACACCTCGATAATATCGTGGCGGTGCTTAGGCGAAGCCCTCCGTCAGTAGAACATCATCACTGTCACCACGCCGTCGTGCTGACGAAACTCTCCCTCAACACTCAGCTGGATCGGAGTTCGAGGGACGTCATCGAGCTGAACGCGTGCTGAACTCGGAGGTGTTGTGCGTTCGGTACTTGATCGGTCGGATTGTGAAGACGTACGACTACATCAACCGCGTTGTGTCAAAGCTTCCGCTTTCGGTCTACGAGGGTACGTGGACAACACTCTCCCCTCTCGTTGCTATGCATCACCATGATCTTGCGTGTGCGTAGGAAATTTTTTGAAATTACTACGTTCCCCAACAGTGGCATCCGAGCCTGGTTTTATGCTTTGATGTTATATGCACGAGTAGAACACAAGTGAGTTGTGGGCGATATAAGTCATACTGCTTACCAGCATGTCATATTTTGGTTCAGCGGTATTGTGAGATGAAGCGGCCCGGACCGACATTACGCGTACGCTTACGCGAGACTGGTTTCACCGTTGCCAGCACTCGTTGCTTAAAGGTGACTGGCGGGTGTCTGTCTCTCTCACTTTAGTTGAACCGAGTGTGGCTACGCCCGGTCCTTGCGAAGGTTAAAACAACACCAACTTGACAAACTATCATTGTGGTTTTGATGCGTAGGTAAGAACGGTTCTTGCTAAGCCCGTAGCAGCCACGTAAAACTTGCAACAACAAAGTAGAGGACATCTAACTTGTTTTTGCAGGGCATGTTGTGATGTGATATGGTCAAGACATGATGCTGAATTTTATTGTATGAGATGATCATGTTTTGTAACCGAGTTATCGGCAACTGGCAGGAGCCATATGGTTGTCGCTTTATTGTATGCAATGCAATCACCATGTAATTGTTTTTACTTTATCACTAAGCGGTAGCAATAGTCGTAGAAGCAATAGTTGGCGAGACGACAACGATGCTACGATGGAGATCAAGGTGTTGCGCCGGTGACGATGGTGATCATGACAGTGCTTCGGAGATGGAGATCACAAGCACAAGATGATGATGGCCATATCATATCACTTATATTGATTGCATGTGATGTTTATCTTTTATGCATCTTATCTTGCTTTGATTGACGGTAGCATTATAAGATGATCTCTCACTAAATTTCAAGATAAAAGTGTTCTCCCTGAGTATGCACCGTTGCCAAAGTTCGTCGTGCCCAAACACCACGTGATGATCGGGTGTGATAAGCTCTACGTCCATCTACAATGGGTGCAAGCCAGTTTTGCACACGCAGAATACTCAGGTTAAACTTGACGAGCCTAGCATATGCAGATATGGCCTCGGAACACTGAGACTGAAAGGTCGAGCGTGAATCATATAGTAGATATGATCAACATAGTGATGTTCACCATTGAAAACTACTCCATTTCACGTGATGATCGGTTATGGTTTAGTTGATTTGGATCACGTAATCACTTAGATGATTAGAGGGATGTCTATCTAAGTGGGAGTTCTTAAGTAATATGATTAATAGAACTTAAATTTATCATGAACTTAGTACCTGATAGTATCTTGCTTGTCTATGTTAATTGTAGATAGATGGCCCGTGCTGTTGTTCCGTTGAATTTTAATGCGTTCCTTGAGAAAGCAAAGTTGAAAGATGATGGTAGCAATTATACGGACTGGGTCCGTAACTTGAGGATTATCCTCATTGCTGCACAGAAGAATTACATCCTGGAAGCACCGCTGGGTGCCAGGCCTGCTGCAAGAGCAACACCAGAGGTTATGAACGTCTGGCAGAGCAAAGATGATGACTACTCGATAGTTCAGTGTGCCATGCTTTACGGCTTAGAACCGGGTCTTCAACGACGTTTTGAACGTCATGGAGCATATGAGATGTTCCAGGAGTTGAAGTTAATATTTCAAGCAAATGCCCGGATTGAGAGATATGAAGTCTCCAATAAGTTCTACAGCTGCAAGATGGAAGAGAATAGTTCTGTCAGTGAGCATATACTCAAAATGTCTGGGTATAACAATCACTTGATTCAACTGGGAGTTAATCTTCCGGATGATAGCGTCATTGACAGAATTCTTCAATCACTGCCACCAAGCTACAAGAGCTTCGTGATGAACTACAACATGCAAGGGATGAATAAGACAATTCCCGAGCTCTTCGCAATGCTAAAGGCAGCGGAGGTAGAAATCAAAAAGGAGCATCAAGTGTTGATGGTCAATAAGACCACTAGTTTCAAGAAAAAGGGCAAAGGGAAGAGGAAGGGGAACTTCAAGAAGAACAGCAAGCAAGTTGTTGTTCAGGAGAAGAAACCCAAATCTGGACCTAAGCCTGAGACTGAGTGCTTCTACTGCAAGCAGACTGGTCACTAGAAGCGGAACAGCCCCAAGTATTTGGCGGATAAGAAGGATGGCAAGGTGAACAAAGGTATATGTGATATACATGTTATTGATGTGTACCTTACCAGAGCTCGCAGTAGCACCTGGGTATTTGATACTGGTTCTGTTGCTAATATTTGCAACTCGAAACAGGGACTACGGATTAAGCGAACACTGGCCAAGGACGAGGTGACGATGCGTGTGGGAAACGGTTCCAAAGTCGATGTGATCACCGTCGGCACGCTACCTCTACATCTACCTTCGGGATTAGTATTAGACCTAAATAATTGTTATTTGGTGCCAGCGTTGAGCATGAACATTATATCTGGATCTTGTTTGATGCGAGATCGTTATTCATTTAAATCAGAGAATAATGGTTGTTCTACTTATATGAGTAATATCTTTTATGGTCATGCACCCTTGAAGAGTGGTCTATTTTTAATGAATCTCGGTAGTAGTGACACACATATTCATAATGTCGAAGCCAAAAGATGCAGAGTTGATAATGATAGTGCAACTTATTTGTGGCACTGCCGTTTAGGTCATATCGGTGTAAAGCGCATGAAGAAACTCCATAATGATGGACTTTTGGAATCACTTGATTATGAATCACTTGGTACTTGCGAACCGTGTCTCATGGGCAAGATGACTAAAACACCGTTCTCCGGAACTATGGAGAGAGCAACTAATTTGTTGGAAATCATACATACAGATGTATGTGGTCCGATGAATATTGAAGCTCGTGGCGGATATCGTTATTTTCTCACCTTCACAGATGATTTGAGCAGATATGGGTATATCTACTTAATGAAACATAAGTCTGAAACATTTGAAAAGTTCAAAGAATTTCAGAGCAAAGTTGAAAATCATCGTAACAAGAAAATAAAGTTTCTATGATCAGATCGTGGAGGAGAATATTTGAGTTACGAGTTTGGCCTACATTTGAAACAATGCGGAATAGTTTCGCAACTCACACCACCCGGAACACCACAACGTAATGGTGTGTCCGAACATCGTAATCGTACTTTACTAGATATGGTGTGATCTATGATGTCTCTTACTGATTTACCGCTATCGTTTTGAGGTTATGCTTGAGAGACAGCTGCATTCACTCTAAATAGGGCACCATCGAAATCCGTTGAGACGACGCCTTATGAACTATGGTTTGGCAAGAAACCAAAGTTGTCGTTTCTTAAAGTTTGGGGTTGCGATGCTTATGTGAAGAAACTTCAACCTGATAAGCTCAAACCTAAATCGGAGAAATGTGTCTTCATAGGATACCCAAAGGAGACTGTTGGGTACACCTTCTATCACAGATCCGAAGGCAAGACATTCGTTGCTAAGAATGGATCCTTTCTAGAGAAGGAGTTTCTCTCGAAAGAAGTGAGTGGGAGGAAAGTAGAACTTGATGAGGTAACTGTACCTGCTCCCTTATTGGAAAGTAGATCATCACAGAAACCAGTTTCTGCGACACCTACACCAATTAGTGAGGAAGTTAATGATAATGATCATGAAACTTCAGATCAAGTTATTACTGAACCTCGTAGGTCAACCAGATTAAGATCCGCACCAGAGTGGTACGGTAATCCTGTTCTGGAGGTTATGTTACTAGACCATGACAAACCTACGAACTATGAAGAAGCGATGGTGAGCCCAGATTCCGCAAAATGGCTTGAGGCCATGAAATCCGAGATGGGATCCATGTATGAGAACAAAGTATGGACTTTGGTTGAGTTGCCCGATGATCGGCAAGCCATTGAAAATAAATGGATCTTCAAGAAGAAGACTGACGCTGACAATAATGTTACTGTCTATAAAGCTCGACTTGTTGCGAAAGGTTTTCGACAAGTTCAAGGGATTGACTACGATGAGACCTTCTCACCCGTAGCGATGCTCAAGTCTATCCGAATCATGTTAGCAATTGCCGCATTTTATGATTATGAAATTTTGCAAATGGATGTCAAAACTGCATTCCTGAATGGATTTCTGGAAGAAGAGTTGTATATGATGCAACCGGAAGGTTTTGTCGATCCAAAGGGAGCTAACAAAGTGTGCAAGCTCCAGCGATCCATTTATGGACTGGTGCAAGCCTCTCGGAGTTGGAATAAACGCTTTGATAGTGTGATCAAAGCATATGGTTTTATACAGACTTTTGGAGAAGCCTGTATTTACAAGAAAGTGAGTGGGAGCTAAGTAGCATTTCTGATATTATATGTGGATGACATATTGCTAATTGGAAATGATATAGAATTTCTGGATAGCATAAAGGGATACTTGAATAAGAGTTTTTCAATGAAAGACCTCGGTGAAGCTGCATATATATTGGGCATCAAGATCAATAGAGATAGATCAAGACGCTTAATTGGACTTTCACAAAGCACATACCTTGAGAAAGTTTTGAAGAAGTTCAAAATGGATCAAGCAAAGAAAGGGTTCTTGCCTGTATTACAAGGTGTGAGATTGAGTAAGACTCAATGCCCGACCACTGCAGAAGATAGAGAGAAGATGAAAGATGTTCCCTATGCTTCAGCCATAGGCTCTATCATGTATGCAATGCTGTGTACCAGACCTGATGTGTGCCTTGCTATAAGTTTAGCAGGGAGGTACCAAAGTAATCCAGGAGTGGATCACTGGACAGCGGTCAAGAACATCCTGAAATACCTGAAAAGGACTAAGGATATGTTTCTCGTTTATGGAGGTGACAAAGAGCTTATCGTAAATGGTTACGTTGATGCAAGCTTTGACACTGATCCGGACGATTCTAAATCGCAAACCGGGATACGTGTTTACATTGAACGGTGGAGCTGTCAGTTGGTGCAGTTCTAAACAAAGTGTCGTGGTGGGATCTACGTGTGAAGCGGAGTACATAGCTGCTTCGGAAGCAGCAAATGAAGGAGTCTGGATGAAGGAGTTCATATCCGATCTAGGTGTCATACCTAGTGCATCGGGTCCAATGAAAATCTTTTGTGACAATACTGGTGCAATTGCCTTAGCAAAGGAATCCAGATTTCACAAAAGAACCAAGCACATCAAAAGACGATTCAATTCCATCCGGGATTTAGTCCAGGTGGGAGACATAGAAATTTGCAAGATACATACGGATCTGAATGTTGCAGACCCATTGACTAAGCCTCTTCCACGAGCAAAACATGATCAGCACCAAGACTCCATGGGTGTAAGAATCATTCTGTGTAATCTAGATTATTGACTCTAGTGCAAGCGGGAGACTGAAGGAAATATGCCCTAGAGGCAATAATAAAGTTATTATATATTTCCTTATATCATGATAAATGTTTATTATTCATGCTAGAATTGTATTAACCGGAAACATAATACTTGTGTGAATACATAGACAAACAGAGTGTCACTAGTATGCCTCTAATTGACTAGCTCATTGATCAAAGATGGTTATGTTTCCTAGCCATAGACATGAGTTGTCATTTGATTAACGGGATCACATCATTAGGAGAATGATGTGATTGACTTGACCAATTCCGTTAGCTTAGCACTCGATCGTTTAGTATGTTGCTATTGCTTTCTTCATGACTTATACATGTTCCTATGACTATGAGATTATGCAACTCCCGTTTACCGGAGGAATACTTTGTGTGCAACCAAACATCACAACGTAACTGGGTGATTATAAAGGTGCTCTACAGGTGTCTCCAAAGGTACTTGTTGGGTTGGCGTATTTCGAGATTAGGATTTTTCACTCCGATTGTCGGAGAGGTATCTTTGGGCCCACTCAGTAATACACATCACTATAAGCCTTGCAAGCATTGTAACTAATGAGTTAGTTGCGGGATGATGTATTACGGAACGAGTAAAGAGACTTGCTGGTAACGAGATTGAACTAGGTATCGAGATACCGACGATCGAATCTCGGGCAAGTAACATACCGATGACAAAGGGAACAACGTATGTTGTTATGCGGTCTGACCGATAAAGATCTTCGTAAAATATGTGGGAGCAAATATGAGCATCCAGGTTCCGCTATTGGTTATTGACCGGAGAGGTGTCTCGGACATGTCTACATAGTTCTCGAACCCGTAGGGTCCGCACGCTTAACGTTACGATGACAGTTATATTATGAGTTTATATGTTTTGATGTACCAAAGGTTGTTTGGAGTCCCGGATGTGATCACGGACATAACGAGGAGTCTTGAAATGGTCGAGACATAAAGATTGATATATTGGAAGCCTATGTTTGGATATCGGAAGTGTTCCGGGTGAAATCGGGATTTTTCCGGAGTACTGGGAGGTTAACGGAACCCCCCGGTAACTTAATGGGCCTTAGTGGGCCTAGTTGGAAGAGAGGAGAGGAGGCCAGGGCAGGGCCGCACGCCTCTCCCCCCAGTCCGAATAGGACAAGGAGAGGGGGGGGGGCGCCCCCCTTTCCTTCCTCCCCTCCACCTCTTCCCCCTCTCTCTCCTAGTCCAACATGGAAAAGGGGGGGAGTCCTACTCCCTGTAGGAGTAGGACTCCACCTGGCGCGCCTCTCCCCTTTGGCCAGCCGAACCCCCCCTTGCTCCTTAATATACGGGGGCAGGGGGGCACCTCTGAACACACAATTGATCATTGATCTCTTAGCCGTGTGCGGTGCCCCCCTCCACCATATTACACCTCGATAATATCGTAGCGGTGCTTAGGCGAAGCCCTGCATCGGTAGAACATCATCATTATCACCACGCCGTCGTGCTGACGAAACTCTCCCTCAACACTCGGCTAGATCGGAGTTCGAGGGACGTCATCGAGCTGAACGTGTGCTGAACTCGGAGGTGCCGTGCGTTCGGTACTTGATCGGTCGGATCGTGAAGACGTATGACTACATCAACCGTGTTGTGTCAACGCTTCCGCTTTCGGTCTACGAGGGTACGTGGACAACACTCTCCCCTCTCGTTGCTATGCATCACCATGATCTTGCGTGTGCGTAGGAAATTGTTTGAAATTACTACATTCCCCAACACTAGGGGCATAAATCTAATTATCCCATAGGTTTAACTTGGAACAAACACTAATTAAAACATAAAAACACATCTAACAAGAGGCTAGATCAAATATTTATTCCTAAACAGAAGCAAAAAGCAAAAAACTAAAAATAAAATTGGGTTGCCTCCCAACAAGCGCTATCGTTTAAGGCCCCTAGCTAGGCATAAAAGCAAGGATAGATCTAGGTATTGCCATCTTTGGTAGGCAATCCATAAGTGGCTCTCATAATATATTCATATGGTAATTTTTTTTTCTTCCTAGGGAAGTGTTCCATGCCTTTCTTTAATGGAAATGAAATCTAGTATTCCCTTCCTTCATATCAATAATTGCACCAATCGTTCTGAGGAAAGGTCTACCAAGAATAATAGGACATGAAGGATTGCAATCTATATCAAGAACAATAAAATCTACGGGCACATAATTCCTATTTGCAACAATAAGAACATCATTAATTATTCCCATAGGTTTCTTAATAGTGGAATCCGCAAGGTGCATGTTTAGAGAGCAATCATCAAAATCATGGAAACCTAGCAAATCGCACAAAGTTTTTGGAATAGTGGAAACACTAGCACCCAAATCACATAAAGCATAAAACTCATGATCCTTAATCTTAATTTTAATTGTAGGTTCCCACTCATCATAAAGTTTTCTAGGGATAGAAACTTCCAACTCAAGTTTTTCTTCATAAGATTGCATCAAAGCATCAACGATATGTTTGGTAAAAGCTTTATTTTGACTATAAGCATGAGGAGAATTTAGCACGGATTGCAACAAGGAAATACAATCTATCAAAGAGAAAATATCATAATTAAATTCCTTGAAATCCAAAATAGTGGGTTTATTAATATCTAGGGTTTTGATTTCTTCAATCCCACTTTTATCAGTTTTAGCATCAAGATCTAAAAACTCCGAATTTTTGGAATGCCTTCTAGGTAAAGGTGGATCATATTCAGTCCCATAATTATCAAGATTCATATTGCAAAACAAAGATTTATTAGGGGACACATCAATAACTTTTAGATCTTCATCTTTATTTTCATAGAAATTTGAAGAACACGCTTTCATAAAGCAATCTTTCTTAGCACGCATCCTAGCGGTTCTTTCATTGCACTTATCAATGTAAATTCTCATGGCTTTGAGAGACTCATTGATATCATGCTTAGGAGGAATAGATCTAAGTTTTAAAGAATCAATATCAAGAGAAATTCTATCAACGTTCCTAGCCAATTCATCAACTTTAAGCAATTTCTCTTCAAGCAAAGCATTGAAATTCTTTTGCGAATTCATAAATTCCTTAACACTAGTCTCAAATTCAGAGGGCATCTTATTAAAATTTCCATAAGAATTGTTGTAGAAATTACCATAATTATTAGAGGAATTACTAGGATAAGGCCTAGGATTGAAGTTTCCTCTATACGCGTTGTTACCAAAATTATTCCTACGAACAAAATTCACACCATAGATTCATTATTATTCTCAATCAAAGTAGACAAAGGCATATCATTAGGATCAGAAGAAACACTCTTAGTAGAAAATAATTTCATAAGTTCATCCATCTTTCCACTCAAAACATTAATTTCTTCTATCGCATGCACTTTTTTATTAGTAGATCTTTCAGTGTGCCATTGAGAATAATTAACCATAATATTATCTAGGAGTTTAGTAGCTTCTCCTAAAGTGATTTCCATAAAAGTGCCTCCCGCGGCCGAATCTAAAAGATTTCTAGACGCAAAATTCAATCCGGCATAAATTTTTTGTATAATCATCCACAGATTCAAACCATGAGTAGGGCAATTACGTATCATTAATTTCATCCTCTCCCAAGCTTGTGCAACATGTTCATGATCAAGTTGCTTAAAATTCATAATATCGTTTCTAAGAGAGATGATCTTAGCGGGAGGAAAATACTTAGAGATAAAATCATCTTTGCACTTATTCCAAGAATCAATACTATTTTTAGGCAAAGACGAAAACCAAGCTTTAGCATGATCTCTAAGCGAAAAAGGAAATAGCTTCAACTTAACAATATCATTATCAACATCTTTCTTCTTTTGCATATCACACAAATCAACAAAGCTATTTAGATGAGTAGCGGGATCTTCACTAGGAAGGCCGGCGAATTGATCTTTCATGACAAGATTCAACAAAGCAGCATTGATTTCACAAGATTCAGTATCGGTAAGAGGAGCAATCGGAGTCCCAAGGAAATCATTATTGTTGTTATTGGTAAAGTCACATAATTTGGTATTATCTTGAGCCATCATGACAAACAAGCAATCCAACACACGAGCAAACAAAAAGCAAGCGAAAAAGAGGCAAACGAAAAAGAGAGGGCGAATAAAACGGCAAGGGTGAAGTGGGAGAGAGGAAAATGAGAGGCAAATGGCAAATAATGTAATGCACGAGATAAGGGTTTGTGATGGGTACTTGGTATGTTGACTTCTACGTAGACCTCCCCGTCAACGGCGCCAGAAATCCTTCTTGCTACCTCTTGAGCACTGCGTTGGTTTTCCCTTGAAGAGGAAAGGGTGATGCAGCAAAGTAGCGTAAGTATTTCCCGCAGTTTTTGAGAACCAAGGTATCAATCCAGTAGGAGGCTACGCGCGAGTCCCTCGCACCTACACAAAACAAATAAATCCTCGCAACCAACGTGATAAGGGGTTGTCAATCCCTACACGGTCACTTACGAGAGTGAGATCTGATAGATATGATAGGATAATATTTTTGGTATTTTTATGATAAAGATGCAAAGTAAAATAAAAGCAAAGTAAAAAGGCAACGGAAATAACTAAGAGTTGGAAGATTAATATGATGAAGATAGACCCGGGGGCCATAGGTTTCACTAGTGGCTTCTCTCAAGAGCATAAGTATTTTACGGTGGGTGAACAAATTATTGTTGAGCAATGGACAGAACTGAGCATAGTTATGAGAATATCTAGGTATGATCATGTTGGGAATCGTAGCATAATTTTAAAATTTTCCTACGTTCACCAAGATGCATCTATGGAGTATACTAGCAACGAGGGGAAGGGAGTGCATCTACATACCCTTGTAGATCGCGAGCGGAAGCGTTCCAATGAACGTGGATGATGGAGTCGTACTCGCCGTGATCCAAATCACCGATGACCGAGTGCCGAACGGACGGCACCTCCGCGTTCAACACACGTACGGTGCAGCGACATCTCCTCCTTCTTGATCCAGCAAGGGGGAAGGAGATGTTGATGGAGATCCAACAGCACGACGGCGTGGTGGTGGATGTAGCGGTTCTCCGGCAGGGCTTCGCCGAGCTTCTGCGCGAGAGTAAGAGGTGTTGCAGGGGAGGAGGGAGGCGCCCAAGGCTGTAGGTATCTTCCCTCCCTCCCCCCTTTATATAGGCCCCTGGGGGGGGGGTGCGCCAGCCCTGGGAGATGGG
>NC_057805.1:177838888-177859293 GCF_018294505.1 Triticum aestivum | reverse complement strand
GCTGCGCCGTCGCCTCCCGTCCCGCGCCGCCGTCGCCCAACGCCGCCGCCGTCGCCTCCCGACGTTGCACCGCCCTGCCGGAGCCTCGCCGGAGGTAGCCGAAGCCGCCACCGCCGTTCGTCGTTTTTTTTGTTAACCGTTCGGTTTTTTAGAAACCCTAGATTCGTTTTTTTTATCGGCTCGTTCGGTTTTTTGCGGTTTAGTTATATAGTGGACGTTCTTCCGTACGTTCGTTTCAACGAACGCTGTTCGTCAGTTAACCGCAGGCAGCGAACGTTCGTTCGTTAGCCTGTTCGTGTCGTTTCTTTTTCCAGGGTTTTTCCGTGATTATTTTCAATCGCGATTTCTGCCCTGGTCTTCGTTCTAGTATAACTTTTTGCTCGTTTATCCAAATCAAGTGAAACAAGCGCCTAGATCTTCGTCTCGAAGTTCTCTTTCTGTTTAACCAACTTGAACAAGATTTTGGTACTGTAAAATTTGACTTCAGTCCAGATTAGTAAACGGATCTTGTTTCTTTCATAGTTTGAGTTTCGTTGCTCCGTTTGATTTGATTCTTTTTGCAAACCGGAGTTCTTCAGTTGAACTTTCTGGTTAGGTCTTCTTATTTGAGTTTTAACCGTGCTTCTTTGCTTGATTGCTTATGTATGCTATTGTTTGTTTGCGATAGAATTCCTGGAGTGCGAAGCGTGCTACTACGAGTCACTAGGTTTTGCGAATTGTCAGCAAGGCAGGTAACACATTGATCATATCCCTTTATTACCCTGTTTTTTTATGCATTAGTTTCAACCCTCACACATTGCATGAGTAGGATCTCTTAACATGTGGGTCTAGGAAGTAGATGATGAGGTAGAACCTATTACCTGTTTATTATCAAACCCTTGGGAGTTACTTCTACGTTATGCTTATATTGCCATGGTATGCTTGTAGACGTAGATTGGGTTTGAGTGTATCCATGATAGATGTGAGTTGTTAATTAATGGTTCAACTTAAGGTGGCAACTTTAATACACATCTGGGTGGATTTCTCGTGGGCACCTGGAGAATCCAGTGTTGTCCCAGGATATCCCGGAGTACCCGTGTGATCATCCTACGGTCCGCCACCCAGGCTTAAAGGGATCATAAGATTATTCATGCTAGAAACTTCCGTGTGCAGCCACAAGCTATTATGGGCTCTAGCATAGTTGAGTATGTTGTATGACCTCTTTCAGTGGTGGGCTAGCAGATGTAGAGGGAAAGTAGTTGTAACTGTCCACCCAGAGTAAAGAGTTAATGCTTTTGAAAGACTGTGTCTCGGTCATCCATTTCTCAAACACCATGTAGTGCGAGAAACCCAACGGAGGAGATCGAGTCTTGTGGGGAAAAGTGCTAAAACCTCTGCAGAGTGTACAAACTAATCATGATTAGTCGTGTCCCCGGTTATGGACATCTTGAGTATCTGGTTCTTGAATTATCCTGTTGATCTCAACACTTTATTTAAACTAATTTGATTGGGATAGTGATTACTTTAATTTGGGATTGAGTTGGAGGAACCTTCTCAATGTTTTTCAACTACCATGCAGTTAAATAAAATATATTCCTTTGTTGTAGGGGAAAATTGGCTTTTCGCAAAAACATCTTAACCATAGAGCCTCCACCAGCCATATATGCATGTAGTGATAGCATTATTCTGTTCATTGTTCTATTGTGTTATTATGCCAGCATATTCCATGTGCTGACCCGTTCTCGGGTTGCAACGTATCATGTTGCAGACTTTTTAGACGAAGAGTAAGGTTCGCTAGGCCGTTGTCATGCACTCAGCTATGCGGTTGGAGTTGATGGACTCACTTTATCTTCCAAGCCTTCCGTTGTTATCTTATTTAGATGGCCTTAAGCCATATTTATTGTAATGAGTTCTCTTTGGAGACTACCGATGTAATAAGTGTGTGATTGCTACTCTGTTATAAATCCTTCGAGTACTGTGTGTGTCAGCATTACCGATCTAGGGATGACACTGAAGCACAGAGACTTGACTGTCTGAGGTCGGGTCGCTACAAGATGGTATCAGAGCACACACTGAATGTAGGACACGACCACTAAGATGAGCCATAGGTCACTCTTCTCTACTCATTTCTGACTCCTCTCCATTTTCTACTCTATAGGATGGTGGACTCAAGGAACAAGTTTGCACAACCGGATGAAGACACACCCTTTGGACGACACTTGAAGGAAGTCACTAGGTACCTGAACATCGGAATACCAAGCTTCATCGGGACCTACACCGCCACTTTACCAGAAGAGGAGTGCTGGATGATTCGAGTTCAAGTTCTAGGAAGGACATTCACGCCAGTCACTGAGCCCATAGAGTTTTCCTTTGATGCACCAACTTGGAGTCTAGGCAAGAGCATGGCAGCCCACATTGCTATGGGACGTATTGGAGAAGTCTACAAACAGGAGCTGAAGGACACTATCTACCAGATATGTGGGCGCCGAGACGAGCAATGGGAGATGATGAGCACCAGGAAGGACAGGTCCATTGCAGCTTTCATCCAGGAGTTAAACCAGCACATTCGACGCCATGAGAACCAGATGTGCGCTAGCATGATAGATTTAAAGAAGGTGATGACCAGGAACATGGAACTAGAAGAGGAACTCAAGTCTACCCGCGACGGATACGAGGAGGAAATCGCAATACTATTGGAGAAGAATGATGACCTGATAAAGAAGATTGGAGTATTCATGGGAGATCCCGCGCCAGGAGGAGATGACGATCATCCTGATGACATTCATTCTGAAGACTACATCATCATCGACGACACCGACTCCGACCCCGACAGTAGTGACTATGAAGACGAAGCTGGAGCAGATATCATGGAGTCTTCCACCGATCAAAATTTTTAGTAGACCACCATATGATCAGTAGTATTTCCCCGTGTATATAGTATAGTCTAAGCACTGTAACGATAGTTAGATCGATTGTATGCCCTTGCTTGATTGATTGAGTGTTATGATATAAATGTGTTTGTCTCATGTGCATATGGGTAGTGCTTTCTCTCTAGACCTCATTCTATTCTAATCTCTTCCCTCTAAACCCATCGGATGCCTCCGAGACGTGATACCGGATTTGTTTTCCCACCGAAGCTCACTCAGTTGATCCAGCAGCAGAATGCCTTGATGTAGTTGTTAGTTCAGAACCAAGGCAACAACAACAACAACAACAACAACCGCCGCCACCCCCAGTTGACAACTTAGCCCGTTTTCTGAGGTTGCAACCGCCGGTGTTTTCCAGTAGCACCGAGCCAATAGTTGCTGATGACTGGCTAGGCAGGATTGGAAGGGAGTTTGACCACCGCAGGTTGCACAGATGTTGAAAAGGTGCGTTTTGCCGCACATCAATTGGATGGACCAGCAGCCTCATAGTGGGAGAATTACATAGCCACTTTTCCTATAGCCAATGTCACTTGGGAGCAGTTTCAGCAAGCATTCCGCATAGCCCATGTCTCAACTGGAGCTATGAGCATTAAGAATCGTGAGTTTCACAACTTACGCTAGGGGAACCGTACAGTGGGGCAGTACGTGGATGAGTTTAGCAAGTTATCTTGTTATGCCCTTGATGATGTGGCCACAGATGCCGCGAAGCAGGAGAAGTTTATGGAAGGGCTGAATGATGAGATGAGCATGCAGTTAATGGTGGCAACATTTAACAACTACCAGGAGTTGGTAGATAAAGCTCTCATGATTGAAGGGAAGCAGCAGCAGATTGAGAGCCGCAAGAGGAAGTATGGACAAGGAAAGTACAATTCAGGAGCTCAGCAGAAGCCTCGCTTTACCCCGAACTCGGGAGGATTTACCCATAACCATGGGGGCCACACTCACAATGGAGGATGTTCTCATAATCACAATGGCCCCAAGAATGGGAATGGGAATGGAGCAAGCAGCAATCAGAACCGCTCCAATCCAGCCACACCCGCCAAGAAGGACCTAAGTCACATTACTTGTTTCAAGTGTGGGGAGACTGGACACTACGCCACTGAGTACTCTGAAGTGAAGAATGGTAATGGCAATGGAAGCTCTGGGAAAAAGCCCAACCCTTTCAACAGGGGACAAGTGAACCACGTGAACGTGGAGGAGGTTGAAGAGTAGCCAGATGCAGTTATCGGTAAGTTTTTGGTTAAGTCATTTACTGCAATCGTTCTTTTTGATACTGGTGCATCGCATTCATACATATCAAGGGGATTTGTGGATAAGTATAAGTTGCCCACTAAAGTTCTTAGGACACCTATGCTAGTAACCTCACCCAGAGCTGAGTATATGGCAAGCAGTGGATGTTTTTAGATGCCATTAACCATAGGTACTCATGTTTTCCCCTCCAACTTGATAATTCTGGAGTCGCAAGGTTTGGATGTGATACTAGGAATGGATTGGCTGTCGATGTATGGAGGAAACATCGATTGCGCCAGTAAGTCAATTCTGCTTACCGTCCCGGAGGGAAAAAGGATCAAGTATGTATCCAGGCATGCGCCAAGGAGAACCCAAGTAAATTCCCTCTCAGGAGTTGTTCAGGAGGAAGTGCATGTTGTGAAGGATTACCCGGATGTGTTTCCAGAGGAACTACCAGGCATGCCGCCAGATCGAGACATTGAGTTTTTGATAGAGTTGTTGCCAGGCACCGGGCCTATATCGAAGAGACCATACCGGATGCCCGCGAATGATCTGGAAGAGATCAAGACGCAGATTAAGGAGTTATTGGATAAAGGTTACATTCGACAAAGTTCATCACCATGGGGAGCCCCAGTGCTCTTAGTGAGAAGAAGGATGGATCGTTAAGAATGGTTGTTGATTATCGTGCGTTGAATGAAGTGACGATCAAGAACAAGTACCCACTGCCGATGATCAATGACTTGTTTGACCAACTGCAAGGAGCTAAAGTGTTTTCGAAGATCGATCTGCGATCAGGATATCACCAGCTGAAGATTCGAGAAAAGGATATACCTAAAACAGCTTTCACCACAAGGTACGGGCTATATGAGTATGCGGTTATGTCATTTGGATTGACTAACGCCCCTGCCTATTTTATGAGCATGATGAACAAGGTATTCATGGAGTTTTTGGAATAAGTTTGTTCTGGTGTTCATTGATGATATCTTGGTATACTCGAAGAAGGAAGAAGAACACAAGGAGCATTTGAGTTTAGTTCTCGAGAAGCTCAGGGAACATCAGTTGTATGCCAAGTTCAGCAAATGTGAGTTTTGGTTGAAGGAAGTTGGATTCCTTGGACATGTTATATCAAGCGAAGGTATAGCAGTGGATCCTACCAAGGTTCAGTCAGTCACTGAGTGGTTGGCACCCACCTCAGTTGGAGAGATCCGCAGTTTTCTTGGACTCGCGCGATACTATCGGAGATTTATCGAGAATTTCTCTAAAATTGCGAAGCCCATGACGGAGTTGTTGAAGAAGGACACTAAGTTCAAATGGACAGAAGAATGTGAGGCCAGTTTTCAGGAGTTGAAGAAACGTTTGACTACAGCCCCAGTGCTGATTCTGTCGGATATACGCAAGGATTTCCAAGTGTATTGCGACGCTTCTCGCTTAGGACTTGGAGGAGTACTTATGCAGGACGGAAGAGTTGTTTCATATGCCTCACGTCAACTTCGACCGCATGAGTTAAATTATGCCACTCATGATTTGGAGTTAGCAGCTATAGTGCATGCACTCAAGACCTGGAGACACTTCCTTATTGGAAACCGTTGTGATGTGTACACGGATCATAAGAGTTTGAAGTACATTTTCACACAGAAGGAGCTGAACCTCGGGCAGAGGAGATGGTTGGAGCTTATAAAGGATTATGAAATGAAGCTGCACTATCATCCAGGAAAGGCCAATGTCGTAGCAGACGCTTTGAGACGGAAGAGTTATGTTAATACTCTCCTAACAGGAGGATTGCCAAAGGAATTAGCAGAAGATCTCGGGGAGCTTCGTTTGGAGATTGTTCCTAGAGGTTTTGTTGCAGCGATGGAAGTTCAGTCTACATTGTTGGGAAAGATTCGTGAAGCTCAGAAGGATGACAAGGAAATTGCCGAGATAAAGGAGAGAATGAGGAAAGGAAAAGCCAAAGGTTTTCGTGAAGATGAGCACGACACCTTGTGGTTTGAGGACCGAGTTTATGTGCCCAATAATGCAGAGATCGGGAAGTTGATACTTCAGGAAGCTCATGACTCGCCATACTCGATACACCCCAGAAACACTAAGATGTATTTGGATTTGAAGGAGTGTTTCTGGTGGACTGGTATGAAGAAGGATATTGTCGAGTATGTAGCCATATGTGATGTATGTCAGAGAGTGAAGGCAGAACATCAGAAGCCAGCAGGATTACTGCAGCCTATGCCGATACCCGAATGGAAGTGGGGCAAGCTTGTCATGGATTTTATCACCGGATTACCCAGGATCCGATTGGGATATGACTCTATCTGGGTAGTAGTGGATCGCTTGACCAAAGTGGTTCACTTTATCCCAGTGAAAACCAACTATACAAGTGTGAAGTTGGCCACGATATACATGACCAGGCTCATATGTCTACATGGAGTTCCGAGGACCATCGTATCAGATAGAGGAACACAGTTTACTTCAAAGTTTTGGCACCAACTGCACCAGACTTTGGGAACCAGACTAGAGTCCAGTACAACCTTTCATCCACAGACAGATGGTGTCACAGCCCTAGCATTGGCCTTGCTTGTCATTGCATCATCATCTTCCATCATGTTTAAATTCTTAGAAACTTGAAATGGGGACTGACCAAACCCTAGCACCAAATGAATTCAAATAGGCTCAAATAAAATCACTTCCAATAAACCCAAAGTGACTTCAGGAAAAGTCCATCATTTTTGAAATTGGTGAAAACCTCTGACAAAAATTGGTGCATATTTTCCCTAGGTCATTTCAGGTTTTTGGATTAAATCATAAGTATTTGAATTGGAGCATTTAATGGCTATAAATATTTTAAATGCTTCAATAATTCTGAAAACATTTGAGGGCTGTTAGTAAACATTTTAAAAGTGCCTACAAATTTTCTCAAGAGTTTTAAAAATGGTTTAGTATTATTACTAAATCAAAAACAGAAGAACAAAATAGAAAACATAAAGTAAAGAGAGAGAGAGAGAGAGAGAGTTACCTGGCCTTTCAGGCGGCAGCTGGCTGGCCCAGCCCAGCTCCCCGCCTGTCGTCTTCTTCCTCGTGCCAGTGGGCACGAGGGCGTGTGGCCGCCGCGCGCGCCCACGCGCTTGGCCACCTCCTGCTTGGTTGACCTCCCCGACCCCTCTGGGCGACGCCACGCGCCACCCCGGGCCCCTCTCACTCCTCCCCCCATGCTCATCACCTCCCCTGTCCCTCTCGCGTGCACCACCGAGCGTTGCCGTCGCCGCCGCTTGCTGCCACCGTACTCCCCGCCGTACCCTCGACCGCCCGTCGTGTTTGAGAGCCCTGCAATGTTGTCTTCTTCGTCCTCGACGAGCCACGCAAGCCGGGAGGACCTGGAACGTCGCCACCGCCGTCGTCTTCATCGTCGGCCTCCCAAGATCGCCGCCGTCGTTTTGTCGTCACCAACCCGTCCCCGAGCCCACGGAGCTGCTCTTCGACCTCACCGTGAGCCCCTGCTCCAAACCCCTCTTCCTCCCCTCGCGTTTGTGCACTCTAGCCCCATCCCCCTCCGCGCCCGAGAGTTCCGGCCACCGTCCATGTCACCATCGTAGCCACGGTCGCTGGTGCTCGCAATCGAGCGTGTCACCAAACTCACCGTGCTCCCAGGAGCCAAGAACGCCCTCCAGCTCGCCCTCCCGTGCACCGTAGCACTAACCCCGAGCTTGACCGAACTCCGGCCGCCGCGGACTTGCTCGGGGCTATTGTTTCCGGCCACCCCAGCAGCTCCCACTGCCACCACTCGACGCGCCTGAGCTCAAGCTACTCATAGATGGGCTCCGCCATTGATTTGGTCGCCGGAGGAGCAATTCCGAGCACCTCCGCCGCGTCTGGCCTCGCCGGCGTCGAGTCGCCGGCAGGTTTTGACCCCGCTGACCAGGTTGACCCAGCTTCACCTCCCCTGGGTCGCTGGCAAGTGGGCCATGGCCCCTGCTAACTCTAGTTAAGTTTTTAATTAAGCTTAATTAGCCCTACTGACACTGACATGCGGGACCCAGATGCTAATTAACATCCTAATTAAACCAGCTTAGTTAATAACCCTGTTTTAGTTAGTTGTGTCACTGACGTGTGGGTCCCAGCCGTCAGGTTTGACCTGGCCGACCCGTTGACCTGCTGACATCACACCGACGCCATGCTGACGCAGTAAATAGTTTCTTTTTTTAAAAAAATTCAGAAAATCCAGAAAAAGGCTTAAACTTCTAAAAATCATATAAATTCAACCGTAGCTCCAAATGAAACAAGTTATATATGAAAAATGATCAGAAAAATCCAATCTATCCATCTGCACTGGTTTCATGCATGATAAAGCAACTTAAACCTTTTGTTTATATCAAAACATGTTAATGCACTTTATAAACCCATAACTCGAGTTTGTATTTGAATCTTCGATTCAAATGAGCTCAAACCACCCTGGTTGTAGATGCATTAGCCCAACACACTCATCTTGCCATGTATTATTCATGCATCATATTGTTGCATTGCATTGATTGTGTTTTCTCTCTGTTGCCGGTAATTGTCCCCTCCCGATAGACGTGATTCCGACGACGTGATCAATGACACCGGTGAAGAACTATAATATCTTCAGAAGTGCCAAGCAAGCAAAAACCCCTTGTTCATTCCAGTACAATCCCATTCTCTCGCTCCTGCTCTCTTTTACTGCATTAGGACAACATCGATTCAACTGTTACATGATGCGGTAGTTGAACCCCTTTCCTCTGCATGACCTGTCATTGCCACAGTAAATAGATGAAACCCACTAGCATGAGTAGGAGTTGTTTGAGCCCTGATGTGCCTACTCATTCATGCTTGTTTGTCATGCCTGCTACTGCTTAGAGTTGAGTCGGGTCTGATTCATCGGGGATGAATTGGAATGGTGATGAACATGTCCTACTGTGTGTGAGCTAAGTGTGTGAACACAATTTGGTAAAGGTAGCGGTGAGAGGCCATGTAGGAGTACATGGCGGGATGTCTCATTGAAACCGTCCTCAGGAACTGAGTTCTGTGTTTGTGATCCATGAACAGCTATTACCACACATTGGGATCCTTAATTGACTCTCTCGGCTTCTTAACCACCCATGTCCTATGTCCAGGAGTTGCCAGTAGTTTCTGGTGTTTGTAGTATGCTGGAGGCCGTGCGTAGCACTGATCCGCGGGGTGGGCTGTGATGCGGTAGGCACGTGGCATGGTGTACCGGGCGCCCGTTTGGTGTCTCAGGAACCCTGCACACATCGTTCGGGGTCGTATGTGGAAACCTTGGCCGGACTCCCTGCGGATGGAACCTGAATAGGCGATAAACCTGGACTAGAGACTTGAGTGTTTAGGTAGGCCGTGGCCGACACCCTCGCCAGGCTTCCGCTTGAAGGTTGCCGAGATACATGGCGTGTGCATGGCGGTAAGTGGCGAGAGCGTGTGTGAAGAAGTACACCCCTGCAGGGTTAATATGATCTATTCGAATAGCCGTGTCCGTGGTAAAGGACTTCTGGTTTGCCTATAACAGTTCATAGACAAGTGAAAGTGGATACTCTAAAATGCGCAAGATAAGCGTGAGTGCTATGGAAGGCGTTCTCGTAGGGAGACGGGAGCGGATCCATAGTGGTGTATTGATATGGTGAATATGTGGACTCGTGTGCGCCACCTAAAAAGAGTTACTTGTAGACATCGTTTAGGATAGCCACTGAGTCAAAGCTGGCTTGCTGCAGTCAAACTCCACCACCCCCTTTGTTGATACCGATGCATATGTAGCTAGTTCTGATGTAAGTCTTGCTGGGTACATTTGTACTCACGTTTGCCTATTTTATGTTTTGCAGAGAGACTTCAGTCTCGCTAGGAGTACCGCTTGGACGTCGACGTTTAGCTTGATACCTCAGCTACGATCTTGTGCCCTTGGCAGGATCTTGTAGATAGTCAGGCTTCTCAGCCTTCTTCATTTGTAGTTGTCTGTACTCAGACAAGTTAAGCTTCCGCATGTGCTTGTTGCTTGTATGCTTTGTATGTTGGGGTCATGAGACCCATGTTTGTAATATCTGGCTCTCCAGAGCCTAATGAATAAATACTTGAGTCGTAAAGTTATGTTGTGATGCCATGTTGTATTTACACATATCGACCATATTGTGTGTATGATTGAAATGCTTGGTATGTGTGGGATCCGACAACCTAGTTGTTTATCCTTGGTAGCCTCTCTTATGGGGAAATGTAGTCTTGTGCTTCCATGAGCCATAGTAGTCCGCTACAGCCCGGTTCACCGGACTCCTGCTAGCCCAGCACTACTGCTCCGGAACACTTGACTGGCCGGCATGTGATTCACTTCGTTCCTGTGTCTGTCCCTTCGGGGAAATGTCACGCGGTGACATCCGGAGTCGTGCCTAGTCTGCTATAGCCCGGGTTCCCGGAGTCCTGTTAGCCCAGTGCTACAGCCGGATTCGCACGCTGCTGACCGACATGCTCGATGTTGATTCATGTATGCCTGTCCCCGTAAGTTAGTGCTACTTTGGGTTCACGACTAGTCATGTCGGCCCGGGTTCTCTGTCATATGGATGCTAGCGACACTATCATATACGTGAGCCAAAAGGCGCAAACGGTCCCAGGCCATGGTAAGGCGACACCCGTGGGAATACCGTGCGTGAGGCCGCAAAGTGATATGAGGTGTTACAGGCTAGATCGGTGTGACTTAGAATCGGGGTCGTGACAGCGTTGGTATCAGAGCCTGACTTCCTGTAGGATTACCAAGCCAAACTGGTCGAAGTTGAGTCTAGAAATGCTTTAGTTATATAAGGGAATTGATTGTGGAAGGGAACGTAAGGCTCTTTTTACTCCTTTACCTTATGCCTTCTGATCTGAGTCATTCTCTTCTCATTCTACGTGGGTTAAGGACTAGGCTCTCTTCTCTCTTTCAGGTTCACGTGTTACTAATCCGTAGTAACTTATAGGATTGTTGGTTACAAGCTTCAGCTCAGTTTCTACTATTTTTAGTATGTTGACAATTGATCTCAGAACCTTGATATTGTGATGTTAAGTGGTTATGCCACCATTTTCGCTGGATGTCTCAAATCTTTTTGAGCATTTATAGCCGTTATGCTGTCTGAGTCATCCCAGGCTCCTAAATAGTCTGATGCATTTGCAAATCCTTTCCGTCCGTTCTCGATGTTCCTTTGGGCCAGATTAACCACACTAATCATCGAGTTGAGGTACTCCGTTACCTCGTCGTATATGTTGGAGTTATTATTATGACCCTAGGTGTCTTAGAGGACCACTTAGTAATCTAGCAATGCTTGCATCCCCAGTGTGATGATTCTGGCCATTATTCTCGAAAGCATCCCGTGGTGCCATTTAGTTAGTAGGTATTCTATTCCTGGGTTTGAACCCGGGATTCACTCCACTCACCTCCTGTTGATGGTGTTTGCTAGTTCCTTTAGGATATTAGTAACCTTTGCGATAGTCCTCGAGGTCCGTGGTATTTCATTCTTCCAATACCATGAACCATCATGGCAGAAGTTCTTTTAACCAAAAGATCACAACCAGGGCGCTCTTGAGGAGTACTCCATTCATATTGTGACTCTGCCAGTCCTTCCTCTTCTGCATGGGTTATCCGGAAGAAATATGTTGAACTTGTTCGACATGCTAAACCATGCATCCATAACTCAGAAAATCATATGTTCCTTTGGGTTGTCCCTCTTTAGTTATTTCCTGGCCTTCGTCTATCAATTGATAGTCAGGAGTAATTGTGCATTCGTGTTATTGATGCTTATTATTCTTGTGGTCCGTCAAGCCATTCTAATCCGGAATGACTAGGAGAAACAAACTCAAGTACCTCATTCATATCCAGGATTGGGTCAAAGTAGTTGTACTCCGCAGATCAAATTGCAATTCCAGCTTTTGTTCTGTTCTACCTTGGAGTGTTACCATCTTAACGTCAAGAGTGCCATGAGAATTGCACCACCTCTTATGAATTTTGACGCAGTGATACTTCTCGCCATTATTATTCATTCCTCGGTCCCGTGTTATCGTAACCGGAACACCGACAAGTGAATCGTGATGCGTGAAATCTATACTCCTAGCAACTCCATTGCTTGGTAGTTAAATGGACAATATTCTCATTCTTAGCGTGTTGGTTATTGAATCATCATCCTAAGATTTATCGTGCAACCTAGTCCATTTTCCTGGTGCACTTTTCGATCAATGAGTTAGGATAGTGCCCACCCTTGCTTATTTGATCATATCGTCTTGCCTTGAAAAGCAAGATTGTTCTCGAGCTTAGTAACATATCGGTGGTTCGTGATTTTCCGAATATCTTCTCGGGAGTGCTACCAGGTTGTCACCTGACCGCTATGTTAAGTTCGTGATCAAGTTGGTTTCTTGTAAACCACCCCTTCTCCAAGAATCCGTGTTGGATACCCCTGAGCTAGTTGGTTAAGCCAAACAACAACTTGGAGAGTTGGAAGATAAAAGCTTGCCCGACCTAGCTCATCCCTTAGGGATATCTTGTATCTGTGTTGAAGAAAGATGGTATTTTCATCGATTGATCCTGGTGATCAGTTAATGGACCTATCATTTTATCCAAACTTTGACTTGAGTGTGGGCTATCATCAAGTCAAATCAGAACCAATGATATTCATAATGATGTCTTACTCATGGTTGATCCCTCGGGCATACACCATTATATCTTTCGGCCTGACCAGTGCTATCACCGTGTTCACCTAATTATGGAACTCCATCTATAGGGAAATCTTGGTGATTTGTTGTTGAGCCCATCAGCAACATTTTATCTCGTCCATGATTCATGTTGAACATTAAACAGTGTTGGAAACTTTTAAAGCATTGCCTTCGTGTTCCGTTCATGAAGCATATGCTCGGGTGAAAGAAGTGACTTCCTCTAATACATGTGCATTGACGCAAGTTGCCGCCGTGAATTCGAGAAAGTCAATGTTGTTTCCTCTGGAATCATCTCAAGTCAATCATGCACGTGTGAAGTATTCTATGGTATGATAGACTGATCATCTTCATTCCATATGCATCCCTAGCACACCAAGCCACTGATTGATTTGTTCAAGATAAAGGAGTCTATTCTAAGGTGAATTCTTTGGACTTCCACGCGTGGTGTCATTAATGATGGGTTCCCCACCTGAACTCGGTAGTGTTTCGTTGTAAGACTACTACGTGGTCTTGCTTGTCTTGGACAGCATGCTCACATGTATGTAGCAGAACCAGCTCATGTTTGGAGCTTGCTATCGTAGCCCATCTCCCGAAAATCTCGCAACATCATCTCGTCGGTTTGTGTTGCAAACTTTCTTTTCCAGACACATTGTCTGAATTATCATGTTGCCAACCAGATTTGAATCTCAGGCAAATATGATGGTTGGAACTTCCTCCAAGAACTATGATATAGGTTCCAGTGAAGTGGACGCACCTAGCTGGAAGAACTATTATTGTAGTATCTTGGTTAAGCCGTTTGGTCACTTCCCATGAGGATTTCACATGACTTATTCTAGAAGTTGTTCCTTATGGATTTTGTGCTCCCGAAGTCCGACCTTTACTTGATGGCCATGCTGGTGTTTTTTAAGCATAACCGTGGTAGCTAGAACATCAAGGAGAACATTAGAAGCGGAGTGCTAAATGTCTCTCGGTCGATCATCCAGATTTGCTTCTTTGGCATTGCTAAGGAAAAATCTGAGAAAGTGTTATCTTCCTTTGCATCTGCATTCTCCACCAATATCCATCATGGTGGTATGTTGTGTTGCCAAGATCCTTGACACGGATATAGATAAAACTTTGATGAATATGGAAATGCTCAAGTTCTTGAGAGCACGGGCAAGCACCAGGTGTTATCATGGGCACTAACTGGGATTGCTCCCAGTTTCCTCGGTTATGCTATAACCTTTCAAACAGTGGATTAACTCTCTACCGTTGAGCTTCTCCCTAGTTACTAAAATCATTCCAGCATTTGCATTTTGTTTCCAGCTTGCACCGTCATTGTGTCGTCCTACTATGGACTACCCTTCTCAGTAATGACTGATCAAGATCATCTTCAAGTGGTCTTACCATGAGTCCCATTCATTTCCGATGATAATAAAAAATCATCCATTTCGTTGTCTTCAACAAGGTAGTCCACATCGTCCATTCTAGCCCGAGTGTGTCGTTCTCCCGAACTCCCTCGAACAATCGTTTGTGATTGCCTTAGGCTAGCATAAAGAGTTTCAATGATATTTATATCAAAAGTAATTCTTTTTGCCACTTGAGGGAATGATTCTATGAGTCACCATTTCTAAGGTGCCCCGTTGTGAAATCCTGGCAGCTGACTCCTCGCTACGTCGGGATCGAGCGTGGAATTGTTTCCTACCAAGTTGAGCCATCGACATCTGTTTCCTTTCACCCTTGATGTGTATTTTGAGTCTTAGCTCAAGAGATGTTCAACGTCTCATTCCGTGAGTTGATCGTGAGTTGCTTGATCTTTAAGGAGATCGATTTCTATAGAGTTTCTTTCTGCCATCATCGTGTTGGATAAAGATCTCGAAGGCAAAGGCGTTAAGATCAATATGATGCACCGAATCTAAATCTTTAGAAATGCAATGGATCGTGAAGAGTGTGTCAGTTCCGTGTCCCCTCTGTCTTATTACCTCACGTCTTGAATCTCGGGACGAGATTCTTGTTTGGTTGGGGTGAGTTGTCATAGCCCTAGCATTGGCCTTGATTGTCATTGCATCATCATCTTGCATCATGGTTAAATTCTCAGAAACTTGAAATGGGGACTGACCAAACCCTAGCACCAAATGAATTCAAATAGGCTCAAATAAAATCACTTCCAATAAACCCAAAGTGACTTCAGGAAAAGTCCATCATTTTTGAAATTGGTGAAAACCTCTGATTAAATTGGTGCATATTTTCCCTAGGTCATTTCAGGTTTTTGGATTAAATCATAAGTATTTGAATTGGAGCATTTAATGGCTATAAATATTTTAAATGCTTCAATAATTCTGAAAACATTTGAGGGCTGTTAGTAAACATTTTAAAAGTGCCTAAAATTTTCTCAAGAGTTTTAAAAATGGTTTAGTATTATTACTAAATCAAAAACAGAAGAACAAAATAGAAAACATAAAGTAAAGAGAGAGAGAGAGTTACCTGGCCTTTCAGGCGGCCCAGCTGGCTGGCCCAGCCCAGCTCCCCGCCTGTCGTCTTCTTCCTCGTGCCAGTGGGCACGAGGGCGTGTGGCCGCCGCGCGCGCCCACGCGCTTGGCCACCTCCTCCTTGGTTGGCCTCCCCGACCCCTCTGGACAACGCCACGCGCCACCCCGGGCCCCTCTCACTCCTCCCCCCGTGCTCATCCCCTCCCCTGTCCCTCTCGCGCGCACCACCGAGTGTTGCCGTCGCCGCCGCTTGCTGCCACCGCGCTCCCCGCCGTCCCCTCGACCGCCCGTCGTGTTTGAGAGCTCCGCAATGTTGTCTTCTTCGTCCTCGACGAGCCACGCAAGCCGGGAGGACCTGGAACGTCGCCACCGCCGTCGTCTTCATCGTCGGCCGCCCAAGATCGCCGCCGTCGTTTCGTCGTCACCAAGCCATCCCCGAGCCCACGGAGCTGCTCTTCGACCTCACCGTGATCCCCTGCTCCAAACCCCTCTTCCTCCCCTCGCGTTTGTGCACTCTAGCCCCATCCCCCGCCGCGCCCGAGAGTTCCGGCCGCCGTCCATGTCACCGCCGCAGCCACGGTCGCTGGTGCTCGCATTCGAGCGTGTCACCAAACTCACCGTGCTCCCAGGAGCCGAGAACGCCGACCAGCTCGCCCTCCCGTGCACCGTAGCACTAACCCCGAGCTTGACCGAACTCCAGCCGCCGCGGACTTGCTCGCCGCTATTGTTTCCGGCCACCCCAGCACCTCCCACTGCCACCACTCGACGCGCCTGAGCTCCAGCTACTCATAGATGGGCTCCGCCATTGATTTGGTCGCCGGAGGAGCAATTCCGAGCACCTCCGCCGCGTCTGGCCTCGCCGGCGTCGAGTCGCCGGCAGGTTTTGACCCCGCTGACCAGGTTGACCCAGCTTCACCTCCCCTGGGTCGCTGGCAAGTGGGCCATGGCCCCTGCTAATTCTAGTTAAGTTTTTAATTAAGCTTAATTAGCCCTACTGACACTGACATGCGGGACCCAGATGCTAACTAAGATCCTAATTGAACTAGCTTAGTTAATAACCCTGTTTTAGTTAGTTGTGTCACTGACGTGTGGGTCCCAGCCGTTAGGTTTGACCTGGCCGACCCGTTGACCTGCTGACGTCACACCGACGCCATGCTGACGCAGTAAATAGTTTCTGTTTTTAAAACAATTCAGAAAATCCAGAAAAAGGCTTAAACTTCTAAAAATCATATAAATTCAACCGTAGCTCCAAATGAAACAAGTTATATATGAAAATGATCAGAAAAATCCAATCTATCCATCTGCACTAGTTTCATGCATGATAAAGCAACTTAAACCTTCTGTTTATATCAAAACATGTTAATGCACTTTATAAACCCATAACTCGAGTTTGTATTTGAATCTTTGATTCAAATGAGCTCAAACCACCCTGGTTGTAGATGCATTAGCTCAACACACTCATCTTGCCATGTATTATTCATGCATCATATTGTTGCATTGCATTGATTGTGTTTTCTCTCTGTTGCCGGTAATTGTCCCCTCCCGATAGACGTGATTCCGACGACGTGATCGATGACACTGGTGAAGAACTATAATATCTTCAGAAGTGCCAGGCAAGCAAAACCCCCTTGTTCATTCCGATACAATCCCATTCTCTCGCTCCTGCTCTCTTTACTGCATTAGGACAACATCGATTCAACTGTTACATGCTGCGGTAGTTGAACCCCTTTTCCTCTGCATGACCTGTCATTGCCACAGTAAATAGATGAAACCCACTAGCATGAGTAGGAGTTGTTTGAGCCCTGATGTGCCTACTCATTCATGCTTGTTTGTCATGCCTGCTACTGCTTAGAGTTGAGTCGGGTTTGATTCATCGGGGATGAATTGGAATGGTGATGAACATGTCCTACTGTGTGTGAGCTAAGTGTGTGAACACGATTTAGTAAAGGTAGCGGTGAGAGGCCATGTAGGAGTACATGGTGGGTTGTCTCATTGAAACCGTCCTCAGGAACTGAGTTCTGTGTTTGTGATCCATGAACAGCTACTACCACACATTGGGATCCTTAATTGACTCTCTCGGCTTCTTAACCACCCTTGTCCTCTGTCCAGGAGTTGCAAGTAGTTTCTGGTGTTTGTAGTATGCTGGAGGCCGTGCGCAGCGCTGACCTGCGGGGTGGGCTGTGATGCGGTAGGCACGTGGCACGGTGTACCGGGCGCCCGTTTGGTGTCTCGGGAACCCTGCACACATCGTTCGGGGTCGTATGTGGAAACCTCGGCCGGACTCCCTGCGGATGGAACCTGAATAGGCGATAAACCTAGACTAGAGACTTGAGTGTTTAGGTAGGCCGTGGCCGACACCCTCGCCAGGCTTTCGCTTGAAGGTTGCTGAGATACATGACGTGTGCATGGCGGTAAGTGGCGAGAGCGTGTGTGAATAAGTACACCCCTGCAGGGTTAATATGATCTATTCGAATAGCCGTGTCCGCGGTAAAGGACTTCTGGTTTGCCTATAACAGTTCATAGACAAGTGAAAGTGGATACTCTAAAATGCGCAAGATAAGCGTGAGTGCTATGGAAGGCGTTCTCGTAGGGAGACGGGAGCGGATCCATAGTGGTGTATTGATATGGTGAATATGTGGACTCGTGTGCGCCACCTCAAAAGAGTTACTTGTAGTCATAGTTTAGGATAGCCACTGAGTCAAAGCTGGCTTGCTGCAGTCAAACTCCACCACCCCCTTTATTGAGACCGATGCATATGTAGCTAGTTCTGATGTAAGTCTTGCTGGGTACATTTGTACTCACGTTTGCCTATTTTATGTTTTGTAGAGAGACTTCAGTCTCGCTAGTAGCACCGCTTGGACGTCGACGTTTAGCTTGATACCTCAGCTACGATCTTGTGCCCTTGGCAGGATCTTGTAGATAGTCAGGCTTATCAGCCTTCTTCGTTTGTAGTTGTCTGTACTCAGACAAGTTAAGCTTCCGCATGTGCTTGTTGCTTGTATGCTTTGTATGTTGGGGTCATGAGACCCATGTTTGTAATATTTGGCTCTCCGGAGCCTAATGAATAAATACTTGAGTCGTAGAGTTATGTTGTGATGCCATGTTGTATTTACACATATCGAGCATATTGTGTGTATGATTGAAATGCTTGGTATGTGTGGGATCCGACAACCTAGTTGTTTATCCTTGGTAGCCTCTCTTATGGGGAAATGTAGTCTTGTGCTTCCATGAGCCATAGTAGTCCGCTACAGCCCGGTTCACCAGAGTCCTGCTAGCCCAGCACTACTGCTCCGGAACACTTGACTGGCCGGCATGTGATTCACTTCGTTCCTGTGTCTGTCCCTTCGGGGAAATGTCACGCGGTGACATCCGGAGTCCTGCCTAGCCTACTACAGCCCAGGTTCCCGGAGTCCTGTTAGCCCAATGCTACAGCCCGGATTCGCACACTGCTGACCGACATGCTCGATGTTGATTCATGTATGCATGTCCCCGTAAGTTAGTGCCACTTTGGGTTCACGACTAGTCATGTCGGCCCGGGTTCTCTGTCATATGGATGCTAGCGACACTATCATATACGTGAGCCAAAAGGCGCAAACAGTCCCGGGCCATGGTAAGGCGACACCCGTGGGAATACTGTGCGTGAGGCCGCAAAGTGATATGAGGTTTTACAGGCTAGATCGGTGTGACCTAGAATCGGGGTCCTGACAGATGGACAGACTGAGAGAGTCAATCAGATTCTGGAGGACATGTTGAGAGCTTGTGCGCTAGACTATGGATCTAGTTGGGATGATAATTTGCCTTACGCAAAGTTCTCATACAACAATAGCTACCAGGCCAGTTTGAAGATGGCACCGTTCGAAGCCATGTATGGAAGAAGATGCCGAACACCGTTAATGTGGGATGAAGTTGGAGACCGTCAGTTGTTTGGACCGGATTTGATTAAGGAGTCCGAAGAGAAGGTTAAGCTGATTCGAGATAGACTGAAGGTAGCTCAGTCCAGACAGAAGAGTTATGCAGACACGAAACGCAAGGAGGTAGTCTATGAAGTCAGAGACAGAGCATATCTTTGTGTGTCACCTCTGCGAGGAGTTAAACGTTTTGGAGTTAAGGGAAAGTTAGCCCCGAGATTTGTAGGACCATACCGAGTTTTGGAACGTATGGGAGAAGTGGCCTACAAGTTGGAGTTACCCGAAGGACTGTCAGGAGTTCATGATGTGTTTCACGTTTCTCAGTTGAAGAAGTGTCAAGCTGAGATGGCCGATATTCCTCTTAGAGATATAGTGCCCCTGGAAGAAATTCAGTTGGATAGTGATATGACCTATGAGGAGAAACCTGTCAAAATTCTCGAGTTTGCCAGTCAAGTCACGCACAGCAAGGTTATAAAGTTTTGCAAAGTTCAGTGGAGCCACCATACCGAGGATGAAGCCACCTGGGAACGAGAGGATGATCTACGCAAGGACCACCCACACCTATTTTCTAGCCAACCCGAGTCTCGAGGGCGAGATTCATCTTAAGGGCGGTAGGTTTGTAACATCCCAGATTTTCAATTTGGAATGTTATACATAGGTCATTCATGCATATCATATTTTATTGCATTTCATTTTGCGATCCTCGAAATTCTAAGCAACTCAAGGACCCACGGAGAGAGTTGGGGATTTCACTGTTTTCATATTTGAATTTTCACAAATATCGAAACAAGGATCACTTTGGTTTTAATTATTTTTTCTCTCCGAAAATATTTCATATTAAAAATATATGAGAGGAGATAATATGACTTCTCCAAAATAAATGAAATATTGGAGGAAAAATATTAAAATCAAAATAAACATTTTATTTGGATTTTTATTGCAATTTTATTTGAATTAGAAAAACATATGCATTTTTCAACATTGCATTTTAAGGCCAAGAAAATGTTCATCTCATTCGAAATATTTTATTTAGAAGGTGAAAATTTGTTTTGGTATTTTTATAATTTTATTTTATTTTTTAGGATTTTTCCGGCGAAATCTGTTTTTTTTAAAAAGGTTTTCCGCCCGACTAGGTCGGAGCCCAGCGGAGCAGGCCGGCCCGCCTAGCGCCGCTGCCTCCCCTCCCATGCGTGAGACGGACTCGCCGGAGTCCG
>NC_057805.1:177703396-177838579 GCF_018294505.1 Triticum aestivum | reverse complement strand
GTTTTTTTTTGGTTAACTGTTCGGTTTTTTTAGAAACCCTAGATTCGTTTTTTTTATCGGCTCGTTCGGTTTTTCGCGGTTTAGTTATATAGCGGACGTTCGTCCGTACGTTCGTTTCAACGAACGATGTTTGTCAGTTAACCGCAGGCAGCGAACGTTCGTTCATTAGCCCGTTCGTCTCGTTTCTTTTTCCAGGGTTTTTTCGTGATTATTTTCAATCGCGATTTCTGCCCTGATCTTCGTTCTAGTATAACTTTTCGCTCGTTTATCCAACTCAAGTGAAACAAGCGCCTAGATCTTCGTTCGAAGTTCTCTTTCTGTTTAACCAACTTGAACAAGATTTTGGTACTATAAAATTTTACTTTAGTCCAGATTAGTACAGGGATCTTGTTTATTTCGTAGTTTGAGTTTCGTTGCTCCATTTGATTTGATTCTTTTTGCGAACCGGAGTTCTTCAGTTGAACTTTCTGGTTAGATCTTCTTATTTGAGTTTTACTCGTGCATCTTTGCTTGATTGCTTATGTATGCTATTGTTTGTTTGTGATAGAATTCCCGGAGTGCGAATCGTGCTACTACGAGTCACTAGGTTTTGCGGATCGTCGGCAAGGCAAGTAACACATTGATAATATCCCTTTATTACCTAGTTTTTTTATGCATTAGTTTCAACCCTCACACATTGCATGAGTAGGATCTCTTAACATGTGGGTCTGGGAAGTAGATGATGAGGTAGAACCTATTACCTGTTTATTATCAAACCCTTGGGAATTACTTCTACGTTATGCTTATATTGCCATGCTATGCTCGTAGACGTGGATTGGGTTTGAGTGTATCCATGAAAGATGTGAGTTATTAATTAATGGTTCAACTTAAGGTGGCTACTTTAATACACATCTGGGTGGATTGCTTGTGGGCACCTGGATAATCCAGTGTTGTCCTAGGATATCCCGGAGTACCCGTGTGATCATCCTACGGTCCGCCACCCAGGCTCAAAGGGATCATAAGATTATTCATGCTCGAAACTTCCGTGTGCAGCCACAAGCTATTATGGGCTCTAGCATAGTTGAGTATGTTGTATGACCTCTTTCAGTGGTGGGCTAGCAGATGTAGAGGGAAAGTAGGTGTAACTGTCCACCCAGAGTAAAGAGTTAATGCTTCTGAAAGACTGTGTCTCGGTCATCCGTTTCTCAAACACCATGTAGTGCAAGAAATCCAATGGAGGAGATCGAGTCTTGTGGGGAAAAGTGCGCAAACCTCTGCAGAGTGTACAAACTAATCATGATTAGCCGTGTCCCCGGTTATGGACATCTTGAGTATCTAGTTCTTGAATTATCCTGTTGATCTCAACACTTTATGTAAACTAATTTGATTGGGATGGTGATTACTTTAATTTGGGATTGAGTTGGAGGAACCTTCTCAATGTTGTTCAACTACCATGATAGTTAAATAAAATATAATCCTTTGTTGTAGGGAAAAAATTGGCTTTTCGCAAAAACATCTTAACCGTAGAGCCTCCACCAGCCATATATGCATGTAGTGATAGCATTATTCTTTTCATTGCTCTATTGTGTTATTATGCCAGCATATTCCATGTGCTGACCCGTTTTCGGGCTGCAACGTATCATGTTGCAGACATTTCAGACGAAGAGTAAGGTTCGCTAGGCCGTTGTCGTGCACTCAGCTATGCCGTTGGAGTTGATGGACTCACTTTATCTTCCAAGCCTTTCGCTGTTATCTTATTTAGATGGCCTTAAGACATATTTATTGTAATGAGTTCTCTTTGGAGACTACTGATCTAATAAGTGTGTGATTGCTACTCTGTTATAAATCCTTCGAGTATTGTGTGTGTCAGCATTACCGATCCAGGGATGACACTGAAGCACAGAGACTTGACCGTCTGAGGTCGGATCGCTACAGCCTTTTCCAGAAGAGCTTGACAGCATGCAATCACGCGCATGACAACTCCGCGAAACCGCTCCATTTCCATGTCTCTGGCCTGGTAGAAAATTCTGTCTATCACCTGCATCTTCAAGATATCACGTTGGCAATGTTCTACTTCGTCGGGGACGTCAACTCCGCCAAGGATGTGCTCGAGCCTGGTGAGGGAGTCCTGGACTAAGGGGTCCTCGGGCGTCCGGCCTATTATCATGGGCCGGACTGATGGGCTGTGAAGACATGAAGCCCGAAGTTTGTACCTGTGTCCGGATTGGACTCTCCTTGGCGTGGAAGGCAAGCCTGGCGATCATCTATGAAGATTCTTTCCCATGTAACCGACTCTATGTAACCCTAGATCCCTCTGGTGTCTATATAAACTGGAGGGCGTAGTCCGGATGAGATATATTCATTACCATAGTCATACATGCTAGACTTCTAGGGTTTAGCCATTACGATCTCGTGGTAGATCAACTCTTGTAATACTCATATTCATCAAGATCAATCAAGCAGGAAGTAGGGTATTACCTCCATAGAGAGGGCCCGAACCTGGGTAAACATCGTGTCCCCCGTTTCCTGTTACCATCGATCCTAGACGCACAGTTCGGGACCCCCTACCCGAGATGCGCCGGTTTTGACACCGACATTGGTGCTTTCATTGAGATTTCCACTGTGTCATTGACGAAAGGTCCGATGGCCCCTTCAATCATCGATAGTGATGTCGTCCAAGGAGAGACCTTCCTCCCCAGACAAATCTTCGTGTTCGACGGCTTCGTACTGCGGGCCAACTCGCTTGGCCATCTGGAGCAGATCGATAGCTATGCCCCTGGCCATCAGGTCAGATTCGGAAACTAGAACTACGTCGCGAACGTCCGCGGAGACCTGATCTTCGACGGATTCGAGACCGCGACGATCGCTCCCCTCATTCCGATGAACATGACTTAAATCTGTCATCGGATCACATCCAGGAGATGGTTCCTATTGCTGCAATGGCCTTAGAACCGGAGCAGATCGTGCCATCCGAGGCCACAGAGTCCACGGTGTTGGAGCCGCACACAGACTCGACATCCTGCAATATTTGCATCAACGGAACTCCGGACTCGTCTCCGGCTATAAGTTCCGGACCATGTACGCCTGCGGACACCGAGCTGGATCCGTTATCAATTTTTGAATTCAGCGCCGCAGACATATTCCAGCACTCACCTTTGGGTGATGTGCTAAACTCTTTAAATAATTTGTCCTTGGAGAAGGACTCACAGCCGAACTATGTTTGGTTCGAGCTAGAGGCTGATGATGGGGAATTTTGCTTCCCACCCGCCACCCACTTTATAGCCACTGTCGATGACCTAACCGACGTGCCTGATTATGGCTCTGAAGACATCGACGGTATGGACAACGATGCCGACAAGGAGCAAGGCCAAGACCCGCCATTCACTGGATGTTGGACGGCCACCTCTTCATACGATGTGTACATGGTTGACACACCTAAAAAAACTAGCGACAATGACAAAGAAGATCCAGTTGCGAATAAAACTTCTAAGACACAGTCCAAGCGCCGGCGCCCTAAACGCCGTTCTAAGCCTCGTCGCTCAAAAGATGGCAACACCGGCACCGGAGAAAATAGTACTCCGGGCGACGCCGAAAACAATGAAGACCCTGTTGGAGCTGCATCCGAACAGGAGGAACAAGACAACGGGCAAGTTAACTCTGATAAACAGGCCATGCCCAATGACCCAGATGATGATAGTTATCGTCCAGTCTCTGAGGATGAGGAGAGCCTCGGCAGCGAGGATTTCATCGTGCCTGAGGCACCCCTCGAGCAGGAGCACTTCAAGCGCCAGCTAATAGCTACTGCAAGAAACGTGAAGAAAAAGCAGCAGCAGCTCCAAGCCGATCAAGACCTACTCATTGACAGAGGGACCGATGTCCTGGCAGCCGAAGAATACGTCCTCAAGCGCCCAGCCAAGAGTTACCCGAAGCGCGGACGGCTACCTCAGTTCGATGAGGATGCACCAGATCCCGTACCTCTCTCGCGCAATGCGGAGCAACCACCACGTGGTCGGGATAGTGCGGCGGACCGACCACCCCGCGGTCGGGATAAAGCGGCAACTCAGACCGAATAACAGCCCGCCCCACCGCCTCGTAAAAACAGAGACAGAACAGCTTGGGACCATACATACGACCTTCGGCAGGACCTAGACAGTAGAGCAGGACACACCCAATCAATCTACGGATCGCGAGGATGCTTCCCGACTCGGGATGACGGCTACCTATTCGGACGTGACAAACCTAGTCACGCTCGGGCCGATAACCGCAGACGGACTTCATCGGAGGTGCGCCGTGACGCGGCCCGATATGGAGGCGCCACACACCCCCTCTGCTTCACAGACGAAGTTCTGGATCACGAATTCCCCGAGGGGTTCAAGCCCGTCAATATTGAATCATACGACGGAACAACCGATCCCGCAGTGTGGATCGAAGATTTTATTCTCCACATCCATATGGCTCGAGGAGATGACCTCCACGCCATCAAATACCTCCCACTAAAATTAAAAGGGCCAGCTAGACACTGGCTAAAGAGCCTGCCTGAAAATTCCATTGGCAGCTGGGAGGACTTGGAAGAAGCTTTTCTCGACAAATTCCAAGGCACTTATGTCCGGCCACCAGATGCCGATGACTTAAGTCATATAGTTCAACAACCTGCAGAATTAGCCAGAAAATTCTGGATTAGGTTCCTAACCAAAAAGAACCAGATCGTTGACTGTCCGGATGCCGAAGCCCTAGCGGCCTTCAAACACAGCATCTGCGACGAATGGCTTGCCCGCCACCTCGGCCAAGAAAAGCCGAAGTCTATGGCAGCCCTCACGGCACTCATGACCCGCTTTTGCGCGGGTGAGGATAGTTGGCTGGCTTGTAGTACAAACACAACCAACGAGGCAGGCCCCTCTGAGGCCAAAAACAGCACCGGCAAGCTCCGGCGCAATAATACAAACGCCAAAGTAATGGCGATAACACCGATGACATGACAGTTCACGCCGGATTCAGCGGCTCCAAGTCCGGCCAGCGGAAGAAGCCCTACAAAAGGAACAATGAGGGTCCATCCAGCTTGGACCGCATACTCGATCGTCCATGCCAGATACATGGCACCCCAGACAAACAAGCCAATCATACCAACAGAGATTTGTTGGGTTTTCAAACAGGCTGGCAAGTTAAATGCCGAGAACAAAGAAAAGGGATCACCAAGTGAGGACGAGGACGAAGAGCCCCGGCAGCCGAACATTGGGGGGCAGAAGAAATTTCCCCCTCAAGTCAAAACGGTGAACATGATATACGCTACACACATCCCCAAAAGGGAGCGCAAACGAGCACTCAGGGACGTCTATGCGGTAGAGCCAGTCGCCCCAAAATTCAATCTGTGGTCGTCATTCCCGATCACCTTCGATCGTCGAGATCACCCAACTAGTATCCGCCATGGCGGTTCGGTTGCACTAGTCCTCGACCCAATCATCGACGGATTTCACCTAACACGAGTCCTAATGGACGGTGGTAGCAGCCTCAACCTGCTCTATCAGGATACAGTGTGGAAGATGGGCATTAATCCCTCATGAATCAAACCCACACAGACTACCTTTAAAGGAGTCATACCAGGCGTAGAGGCCCGTTGTACGGGCTCAATCATGCTGGAGGTGGTCTTTGGTTCTCCGGGTAACTTCCGAAGCGAAGAATTAATCTTCGACATCGTCCCTTTCCGCAGCGGCTACCACGCACTCCTCGGACGAACCGCGTTTGCTAGATTCAACACAGTGCCACACTATTCTTATCTCAAGCTCGAGATGCCCGGTCCACGCGGTGTCATAACAGTCAATGGCAACACTGAATGCTCTCTCCGAATGGAGGAGCACATAGCCGCCCTAGCAGGAGAGATGCAGAGCGGCCTTCTCAAGCAGAACCGTAATCCGGCTGCCGAGCCCCTGGACACCACCAAGAGGGTCCGGACCACACTGCAACAGGGCAGCTCGGCTCGTCAAGATCTTGATTAGCAATTCGGCCTCCGTCCCAGTCCCAATGAGGTAGTGGCATTCGTACCACGCGTACATAATTACGCACTCAAAATTCCATGGGCATCGACGGAGGCACAGCTAGCTCATGATCCACAATTTGGCTAGACTGATCCTAGGCTCACATATAACTTCATTATTTCCTTTTCCCTTTTTTCAGGTTTCTTTTATACAGGCCCCCTTCGACGGCCTGATTACGGGTCCTGTCAAAGGATAAGTACACCAGATGGGCACAGAGCACAGGTGTACCAAGGAAGCCCTAGAGGACAATCCAGCGATAACTCTACCTTTTTCTTTCAGTACCCAACTGCAGCTCTCCTTTGGTTGTGGCATGTCAAATAGCCGGTTGCTTATTGCACTATTTTGTATCAATGTGCTTTGACGCATTAATCCAACTAAATGGAAACAGTTCGTGGTCCAAGTTCAAAGGCCCCAGATACTATCTCTGTTCTCCTTCTGTTTTCCTTTAATTACTTACTTTCTAGCATCCGTACATTTCTGGTACGTTTCATATTCGCCAGGGGCTCCTCATCGCCCCATAACACGGCAACAAAGTCCGAACACTTTCTTATAGAAAAGTTCGGCACCTCGAATTTAGCATTATATGCATTGGCTCCGAATCATGTCTTTGGTCAATAGTTGGGTTGCCCGGCTCCTGTGCTTGCTACCCTACGTTCCGCTACATCGGCTAGGGTAGTAAAGGGAGAACTACTGCGATTGTGTCCTGGTCTAAACTGGATGAGCACCTCAGTAGAGAAAGCCAAAAACTGACTGTCATGATGCGGCGAGAGCCGGTCAGCTGTTCGAGGGTTACAAATCGCTGGAGATTTTTTCCGCATTATGCGAAGGATCGGTACTTCCCGATCAGACGCTGACAGCACCCTGGTCCGCACACCAGGGGCTGCGCAAATGTTTTATTATAAAACTCCTATGGCTAAGTGAGGGCGTTTAAGCCGCATAGTCTGATTGCCTGGTTCGTTGCGCTAAACAACTCCTTCAAGGCCATATAATTGGATCAAATCCCGAACACCTCCGTACTACGTACGTGAGGGCAGAAGCCGACGACTGACCAACCCTCAAATTCCATACACCGCGGCCGCATAGGAGGAAACAATCAAAACATAACAAACATTATATTACAAACCTACTTTGTTTCAATCATACAAAGCAAAGACAACACGAATGTATTCATTCGAAAATAATGTCTTGTCCGTACTGCGCTGCTACAAGTCGAGACCCTTCTAGGACATCCGCAAAATATCGCTCAGGTGTGCGGTGCTCCTTGCCCTCTGGTGGCCCTCCGGCCACATCGACGGCATTCATCTTCGCCCACCACATCTTGCAACGGGCGAAGGCCATGCGGGCACCTTCGATGCAGAATGATCGCTTGACGATGTCTAGCCGCGAACAGGCTTCCACCAGCCACTTCACGAGTCCGAAGTAGCTGCCGGGCATAGCCTCGGCTGGCCACAGCCGGATTATCAAATCCTTCATGGCTAGTTCAGCCACCCTATGCAGCTCCACCAGCTGTTTCAGCTGGTCGGTGAAGGGCACCGGATGCTCCGGCACAGCGTACTGCGACCAGAAGAGCTTCTCCGTGGAGCTCCCCTCTCTGGCCCGAAAGAACTCCGCAACATCGGACATGCTGCGTGGCAGATCCGCAAACGCCCCTGGGCAACTCCGAATCCGGGTTAGTAAAAGGTACTTCCTCTCCGCATACTTGCTTTGCATGTTAAATGCCTTACCCGCTGCAATCTTCTTGGCCTCCTGGATCTCCTGGAGAGCGTCCCGAGCCTCATTCCGCGCGGCCTCCTCACCCTGGCGAACCTTGGTAAGTTCAATCTCTCGAACCGACGCCTCACGCTCCAAGGCTTCGCACTTCTTCACCGCGTCCTGGAGCTCCTGCTGGACCTCCTTGACCCGGGCCTTGAGCTTTTTACGGGCAGCTTGCTGCTGGACAGCCTTCCCCTTGGCTTCACCTAGGGCCTTTTTTAGGGCCTCGACCTCGGTCGCGGCTCCTACACGTATGACGACACTACGGTCAATATACACCGCTTATTCTTCCCGTACACACAGCAAGTCGTCATTCACCTTGCTTCTCCTGGAGCCGAATCTTCACCTCGCTAAGCTCGTTCTCGATCCGCTCCATCCTCTGCTTCAGTTCAGAGACTTTGGCAGCATGCGAGGTCGTAGCTAACAGTGACGCCTGCTTATTCATACACATTAAGTTAGTCTCCTATAACAAAAGATTGATCCTCTGTTCGGTTCTTCTCGCCGAACACCGGACAGTGTCTCAGGGGCTACTGTCTACATGGGGTTTTTCTCTTTCAACGTCACTTACCTCGAAACCTGTCAACAAGTTGCTGCAGGCTTCGTTCAGTCCACTCTTGGCGGACTGAACATTCTCGATCACCGTACCCATAAGGATACGGTGCTCGTCCACAATGGAGGCACCTCGTAGTGCCTCCATCAGGTTATCCGGTGCCCCTGGTTGGACAGGGGCCATCAGTGGAATTGGCGCACCCCCCTCCTTCGAAGGAAGGCGCGCGCTGGATTCCGGGGCCGTATCGGTCCCCAGGACCGTATTCGGCTGAGGGCCGAATTGAATACGTCCCTCTTCTCCAGTCTCCATGGGGATCTGCTCCCCCATGTGTCCGGCAGTGGAGGTCTCGCCTTGCGGCGCCTCCGGGACAGCATCCTGGGCCCCTTCCTGGCTCGGAGCAGTCCTCCGGGGCAACACTTCGGTGTCGTCCTTGGCCTCAGGGGAGTAAGCGGGCGGCAGCGACATACTGGCCATTTCCGCCGGATCCAACGAACCCCCAGATGAGGATTGCTGGATGGTGCCACGGGCCGGACTGCAATGGCACAATTAACCACGTCAAAATAAAGAAAAAGGAGAGGCCGGGTACACTTATCTACGGGAGTCATAGCACTTACAATGCGGCCCGAGGCTTAGAGCGGAGGCTTCACTCCGGACTACTATCAACGTCCCACGCGGTGTTGACCGCAGGGGCGCCCTTCCCCTTCTTGGGCGTTCCCGACTCCAGATTCGTGGAGGCCCCCCTTTTCTTCTCCTTAGGGGGAGGGTTCTTCTCCTCCTCCTCCTCTTCCTCGTCGTTGTCCTCATGGACGGAGGAATGGGTTTCCTCGTCTTCGGACGTCACGTCCGAAGTGCCCTTGCGACGGGGGCCACTTTTGGCCCCCTTGGCCTTCTTCTTGGCCTTCTTTTCCGGTGCCTTATATGGCGCCGGCACCAGCATCTTCGCCAGGCATGGGATGACCGGCTCTACAGGCAGCGGAGCCAGACATTGGATCCGCTTCGCCCTCTCCATCCAGTCCTGAAAAAGCAATGATAAAAATTCAGACATCATCCTCGAAACAAACAAGTAGGGGATACGCCAAAAATAACATACCTCGCTGGCGGGGTGTTTACAATCGTGACCACGGTCTGAATCCGTGGCTGGCGGTTTCTCGTTGCCCTTAAAGAGCAACTTCCAGGCACCTTCGTGAGTAGTTTCGAAGAGCCTCTCCAGGGTTTGGTGCTTCTTCGGATTAAACTCCCACAGAGGGTGACTTCTGCGCTCGCACGGGAGGATCCGGCGAACTAGCATCACCTGGATTACATCGACAAGCTTGATGTTCTTGGCTATCATACTCTCAACGCGCGTCTGCAGCGCTATCAGCTCATCGGGCGAACACCAGTTCGGACTCTTCTCGACCCAGGAGGTGAGTCGCATGGGAGCACCGGAGCGGAATTCGGCAGCTGCGGCCCAGGTGGTGCCGCGGGGTTCTGTGATGTAGAACCACTGTTTCTGCCACTCCTTTACTGTCTCCACGAAAGTGCCTTTCGGCCAGGAGACGTTTGACAGCTTACTCACCATGGCTCCCCCGCACTCCGCGTGCTGGCCATCCACCACCTTCGGCTTCACATTGAAGACATTGAGCCATAGCCCGAAGTGGGGTTGGATGCGGAGGAAGGCCTCACACACGACGATAAATGCTGAGATATCGAGGAAGGAGTTCGGGGACAGATCGTGGAAATCTATCCCGTAATAATACATCAGCCTGCGGACAAAAGGGTGGAGTGGGAACCCTTGTTCGCGGAAGAAATGAGGGAGGAATACCACCCTCTCATTGGGCTCCGGCGTGGGGACGACTTGTCCCTCGGCCAGCAGGCGGTGGGCGATTGCGTCGCCAAGTATCCAGCCGCCCGAAGCTCAGTAATGTCCTCCTCCTTGACGGTGGAGACCATCCGCTTGCCCTGACCTCCGGATCCGGACATGGTTGAGTGCTAGCTCGAGTGGAAAGGAGATAAGAACTTGGGCGCTGGAGCTCGAGATTGGAAGGACGGAGATAGAGAGAGGGCGTGGGAGAGGGAGAGGGAATCCTTATCCGTTTATAAAGGCAGTAAATATCAAACGCCTCCCCACTCGCCTTGGAATTCGCCCATTCCCAAGGGCTGTATAAACGGCGCGATTTGATTACCCATGCCCACATTGATGAGGATCCCACTATAAGGGGGCACGATCTCTGCTTCGACAAGATGTGCCAATGGAAACCGCGTCTCGGGACGTGGAGCGTCGGGCACAAAACGGTCCGGAATTATGACCGGTCGGACGTGATGTCATGCAACCGAAATTTGTCAGCGGATTGAACTCGTGCAAAATTATATTCTCTCTATGGTTGTGTATGGTGTGTGTGTGTGACAGGTCCGGATATTATTACTGCTTCCGAAGACTATCTTGGAGTTCGGAAAGAAGGGAACCCGCCTTGCAATGCCGAAGACAATCTGCGCGCCGAACACCTCGTCATTGAAGCCAGGTTCAGGGGCTACTGAGGGAGTCCTGGACTAAGGGGTCCTCGGGCGTCCGGCCTGTTATCCATGGGCCAGACTGATGGGCTGTGAAGACATGAAGGCCGAAGACTGTACCTGTGTCCGGATTGGACTCTCCTTGGCGTGGAAGGCAAGCTTGGCGATCATCTATGAAGATTCTTTCCCATGTAACCGACTCTATGTAACCCTAGATCCCTCCGGTGTCTATATAAACCGGAGGGCGTAGTCCGGATGAGATATATTCATTACCATAGTCATATAGGCTAGACTTCTAGGGTTTAGCCATTACGATCTCGAGGTAGATCAACTCTTGTAATACTCATATTCATCAAGATAAATCAAGCAGGAAGTAGGGTATTACCTCCATAGAGAGGGCCCGAACCTGGGTAAACATCGTGTCCCCCGTTTCTTGTTACCATCGATCCTAGACGCACAGTTCGGGACCCCCTACCCGAGATCCGCCGGTTTTGACACCGACACCTGGCCACCACATCATCAGGATCGAGGTTGACACGGCAGCCGCGGGCAATGATGAAGCCGCAGGCTGCCTGTGTCTTGACTGAATCGCAGAGGTCCTCTGCCCATTCTTTGTGGGGCATCAGGCTCTCGATGAGCACTGGTGACGGCGGCTCTTCGGGTGGGTCATCGATCATGCCGCCGAGCAGCTCTGGTTCCTTTGCACGATGGATGGCAAACTGCTCATCACACCTCCTCTGCAATATGTCGATTGTGCTCCCAAGGACTGTCACGCTGATATCGCTGCCGATGGGCCATGGTGGCTTCACCAGCCGATGAAGCTCTTGCTCCCAGACCTGCTCCGGCTTGTTCTCCTCGCCAAAGATGTAACACGCGTAGGCGTCGACGTCGAAGCTTTGGTCGTTGCCTGGCATGCTTGGAATAACTAATGGTAGATGGGTGAGGACTAGATCTGCGCAGAGTGTTGCGGCGGTGTGTTGCCGCCTGGGTTATATGCAGCAAGCCATTAGCTAGTGGCAGGAAACCGATGAGGGAAGAGGCGTGGATTTTACAATTCACCCATGTGGAGCACGGGAAGCATTTGCTGGACCGCGGGAAGACTAAGTGGAGCACACACACAACCTGAATACTGTATCCGGTGCCACGTGTTATTTATCACACAAGCGTTAACATAAGGAAACGTATGTGTAACTTACTAATCATCGCACACGAGTACTCGTAGACGCATCATGTGCGATACTCCTAGCCACCGCAAGCAACTAGTTTGCATTTTTCAAAAAAAAATGTACACACAGAATCGCACACAAATTAACTGTATTAATCGTCTGTGTTGTAATTTCTCATCGCAAACAGTTCATCCGAGTCAGTTGTTTGCCATGTATCACACACTTCTTGTTAAGTTGAACCATTTCTGTTGTGTTCGCTAATCGAAAACAGTTCGTCCGAGTGAACCGTATGCCCTATATCACACACACCTTGGTCTGGCTAACCGTTTTTGTTGCACTCCCTAACAGCAAACAATTCATCAGAGCGAACTGTATGCCGTATATCGCACACACATTGATACGGCTGCCGTTTCTGTTGTTCTGCCTCATCACAAACAGTTCGAGCGGGTTAACCGTGTGCCCTGAATCGCACACGCAACTAAAATCTGAACCGTGTTTGATGGCTCCTCCATTGTAAACATTTTGCACCTTTTTTGATGGGTTTTTTACATCCCCGTTTGTGATTAATGCATCGCACACAGTTTCATCAAAGGGTCTCTGATCGTAGTGTCGCATTAGCAGCATCCTGCAGTAGTGGGTGTCCATGATAGGATCGACATACCATTCAGGAGCAATACGTGTCATGGTTGACCTACAAAATTAGTAGCAGCCTCGTTCGAAGCTTCATGATCATCATCATTAGCTTCCTCTCTAGCTGGTGTAGGCGCCACATCAACATCTTTCCGCTCTACTCTCGAATTCAAGAGAAGGTTCGATAACCTCATCAAACTCTACCTTCCTCCCACTCACTTCTTCCGAGAGAAACTCCTTCTCTAGAAAGGATCCATTCTTGGCAACAAAGATCTTGCCCTTGGATCTGTGATAGAAGGTATACCCAATTTACTATTTGGGGTATCCTATGAAGACACATTTTTCTGCTGGGTTGGAGCTTATCAGGTTGTACCCTTTTGACATAAGCATCGCCTCCCCAAACTTTAATAAATATAGCTTAGGTTTCTTGCCAAATCATAATTCATGCATTGTCATTTCAAGGGATTTAGATGGTGCCATGTTTAAAGTGAATGGTGTTGTCTCTAATGCATAACCCCAAAACGATAGCGACAAATTGGTAAGAGACATCATAGAACGCACCATATCTAATACATTACGATGTTCGGACACACCATTACGTTGTGGTGTTCCAGATGGCGTGAGTTGTGAAACAATTCCACATTGTCTTAAATGCATACCAAACTCGTAACTCGGATATTCACCTCCACGATCAGATCATTGAAATTTTATCTTCTTATTATGATTATTTTCTACTTCACTCTGAAACTCCTTGAATTTTCAAATGCTTTAGACTTGTGTTTCATTAAGTAAATATACTCATATGTACTTAAATCATCTATGGTCAAGAAGTAACGATATCCATTGGATCACATATATCGATATGTATTATTTCCAACAAGTCACTTGCCTGCTCCATTATGTCGGAAAGTGGGGTTCTAGTCATCTTGCCCATGAGGCATGGTTCACATGTTTTAAATGATTCAAAATCAAGTGATTCCAAAAGTCCATCAGTATGGAGTTTCTTCGTACGCTTTACACCAATATGACCTAAGCGGCAGTGCCACAAGTATGTGGTACTATCATTATTCACCTTGCATCTTTTGGCATTAAAATTATGAACATGTGTATCACTACTATCAAGATTTAACAAGAATAAAGCATTCACATTGGGTGCATGACCATAAAAGATGTTACTCATATAAATAGAACAACCATTATTCTCGTATTTAAATGAATAACCATCTCGCAATAAACAAGATCCGGTTATAATGTTCATGCTTAACGCAAGTACCAAATAACAATTATTTAGGTTTAAAACTAACCCCGAAGGTAGACTTAGAGGGAGCGTGCCAACGGCAATCGCATCAACCTTGGAGCCATTCCCAACGCACATCGTCACCTCGTCCTTTGCTAGTCTCCATTGATTATGTAGCTCCTATTTCGAGTTACAAATATTAGCAACTGAACGAGTAATAAATACCCAGGCGCTACTACGAGCACTAGTAAGGTACACATCAATAACATGTATATCAAACATGGCGAAGTATCTGGTGAAAATGAGATTTCAGTGAAAATCTGAAAATTCGCATCATGGACCATTGGATCGACGAGGAACAGCACATATTTGAGGTGGGAACACCACCAGCCCCTTAAATGTAATTTTATACATAACCCCCTACTTGCTAGATAAATTAGTCAAATTACTTGGGGATTCATTCTCTGTTGCGCCAGTTCTTCTCTCGAGGGAACCCTCGCCGCCACGGACACAACCTGCAGCGGCCACGACGTCGCGCACTGCGCTGGAGCCCCCTCGGCGGGGAGGACCCCCGAGGAGCCGAGTCCAGGGATGCTGCCATTAGGCAAGCGAGGGAGCCTGCAGCGTCGACCTAGAGAGCCTCACAGGCGATGACGACTATGTCGAGGTGGAGCGGTGGTGCGCAGACGACGAGGCCCGCGCCGGCGACATCAGAGCCTGCGTGCTCCACGCCATAGCCAGCCAGCCATGTCCTGGACGGCACCATTCAAAGAGATGGGCGAGCGGGTGGCCATGACTAGCAGCTTAGCTGCCTCAAGAAAAGCCTGAATATATAGCTGAATGTGGTGTTCTGATACATTCTGAATGAAAATAAAAATGAGTGTATTTTGGTTATGAAATTATGAGCTCTTTTCTTCTACGAAGAGTAATATATAAAACTGCAATACAGTATGATCAACAATGCTTCTGAATATACACTACAATTTGCTCAACAATGTGAGCAACACATAATTTTGTGTGCTTCTAGTTCAAATTGACAGAGCAAGGCTCAAAATTATAGCACAGTTTGCTCAATAATGAATCTAAATTCTTGAGCTTTTATCTTCTACAAAAAGCAATATACAGTACAGTTTCCTCACCAACGTTGGAACAGATTGAGGAAGGTGGAGTTTGTATGCTAAAAATTCTAGTTCTAGCATGTTGCAAAACATCAAAAATTCGCTAAGAGACTTGCTTGATTACATTGAACTTATTTCTTAGCATAATATATTGAAAGATTACATCAAAGATTGCTTGTAAAAAATATTGACCAGTCACAAAAGCACAATCATTTACAACTATTTCAGCAACTCCGTCCGAGAGCTTCATTGAACCAATGACCAACAAAGTCTTGCATAAGGCAGTTAATTCATGCACCACTTCTTTACAATCTCTCTTAACCCAAAAGACAACACAAGTCTACAAGACTGAGATAATCTCAACAGAGTCTTGGAAGAATTACCAAACTTGGACACGTTTGGAACTTGCAGCATCCTTACAGGTAGGCACATGGCATGAACAATGCAGCTTGGTGATTTCTAATCACAGCTCCAACACTAGCTTGCAGTGGAGACCAAAAGCAAGAAACATGGCATAGAAAGCTTCTTGCTATCTCGTAAAGTTTTGGAGCAAAATCGCAGTATTCAGATACACTCTAATACAGAAAATCTGCACATCAGGAATCTGCACATCAAAGTTCTGGACGTGCATGCCCTCGTGTCGGTCCAGCACCACGGCCGCTAGATCTCCGTAGCATGGAGGCGGTAGACGATTCAAGGAGGTAGCACCACAGCCAGTGAGTCGCCGTCGCATGGAGGTCAACATTGCGGACCGAGACTTCATGGCGTTTGGCAACAGCCTAGCCGCGGTGTCGCTTTCGCGTGAGGGAAGCACCACGGACGCCATCCTGTGCGGGTGCAGCATCGCGGTCGCTAATTCTTCGTCCGTGACGGCAGCTCCACGACCGCCGTGGCTGGGTCGCGTGGGGGCTAGCATAGCGGCCGAGTCGTAGGTGCTTGGAGGCAGCGCCCAAGCCGCCGTCGGGTGCGAAGCGCCGCGACACGAGTCGTCGTCCGAGGAGAGAGCGCCGCTGCTACAGCACCGAGTCATCGTCGCAGGGGAGAGCGCCGCGCCGCGCCGCCGCCAGAACAGAGCGAGAAGGATAGGGGTCGTAGGAGAAGAAGGGGTTATGTGCAAAATAATTAAATGACTGGTTATTAGTCCCGCCTCTAATCTGTACCATCTGCTGACAATCCAACAGCCACGATGATAGTTTTCAGATTTGCACTGGATTCCTATTTTCACTGGATACTTCGCCATCAAACATACCTTTGTTAACGTTGCAAGCCTTACTTGGGGCAGTTACGCTTCCAGACATTCCCGCAATAAAAACACTCAACGTCATGTTTAGGTCCAACTTTTGGCTTCTTCATGGTAGTATCAACTTGCTTGCCACTCTTCTTAAAGTTCCCCTTCTTTCCCTTAGCCTTCTTGAAACTGGTGGTCTTTTTGACCTTCAACACTTGATATTCCTTCTTGATTTCTTTCCGTAGTTTTAAGCATAACGAAAAGCTCAGGGAGTGACTTCTTCATCCCTTGCATGTTATAGTTCATCACAAAACCCTTGTAGCTTGGTGGTAGTGACTGGAGAACCCTTTCAATCGCTAATTCATCAGGAATTTTAATTCCCAGCTGATTTAGGCGATCAGCATACCCATACATCTTGAGTATGCATGTGAGCGGTACAGAGTTGTTCTCTTCCATCTTACAGTTAAAGAATCTGTCCAAGGCGTCATACCTCTCCACACAGGCATGAGTTTGAAATACCATTTTCAGTTCCTCATTCAACTCATATGCCTCGTGGCGCTAAACACGTTTTGGAGCCTTGATTCCAAACCGTATAGAATGGCGCACAGAACTATCGAGTGGTTATTAACACGTGTCTGCTAGGCATTCACAATATCCGCAGGCGTCCCGGGAAGGGGTGGCGCACCGAGCAGTGCATCAAGCACATAAGCCTTCTGTGCAGTAGTGAAGACAATCCTCAGATTATATAGCTAGTCTGTAAATTTGATTCCATCATCTTTTAAATTTTCTTTCTCTATGAACGCATTGAAATTGAGCGGAGCTACATCATGAGTCATTGATCTACAACATATTTGCAAAGACATTTAGACTCTTTTCATGATAATTAGTTCAATTTAATGAAATTACTAATGAAGTCCTACTTAAATCAACATCCCTCAAGTTGTTTAGTGATACATGATCCAAATTCACTAACCCAAGTCTGATCATCATGTGAGATGGAGTAGTTTCAATGGTGAACACCAACATGTTGATCATATCATCCATATGACTCATGTTTAACCTTTAGGTTCGATGTCTTTCGAGACCATGTTTGTACATGCTAAGCTTGTCAAGTTAACCAAATTATTTTTGCATTTGTAAAACTGGCTTACACCCGTTGTATGTGAACGTAGAGTTTATCACACCCAATCATCACGAGGTGCTTCAAAACGATGATCTTTCACAATGGTGCATACTAAGCGAGAACACTTTTATCTTGATATTGAGTTTGAGGGATCATCTTATAATGCTACCATCGCGATCTAAGCAAAATAAGATGCATAAAAGGACAAACATCACATGCAAATGTGACATGATATGGCCTTTTCTTCTTGTGCCTTTGATCATCATCTCCAAAGCACTGCATTATCTCCATCACCTCCAGCATGGCACCTAGGTCCTTGGTGTCTCCATATAGTTATCTCCACCAACTATTACTTCTACAACTATTGCTAACCCATAGCGATAAAGTAAAGCAATTACATGACGCTTAAACATTGACACACATGTCATACGATAATATTAAGACAACCAAATGGCTCATGCCGGTTTGCGTACTCATCGACATGCAAGTCGTGAAAGATTACAAAACATGATCATCTCATACATCACATCATATCTTGGCCATACCACATCACATGCCCTGCAAAAACAAGTTAGTCGTCCTCTACTTTGTTCTTGCAAATTTTTACGTGCCTTCTAAGGGCAACGTATAAGAACCGTTCTTACCTATGCAAAAGCCACAATGGTGATATACAAGTTGCCTTTGACCTGTTTCAGGACCGTCGTTGTTAAATCAGATTTTAACTATAGTGGGAGAGACAAACACCCGCCAACCGCTTATTAAATACAAGTTACATGTCAAGTGCGGAACCGGTCTCTTGTGCGTGGACAAGTAAAGCTGGTGCGAGCCGCTTCATCCCACTATCGCACCAAATTCAAAAAACAAGGGAGGGTAGCAACATGAACATCAATTCCTACAACAAAATTGTGTTATACTCGTGCATAGAATCTATGCATAGACGGGGATCTGATACCACTGAAGGGATTTGTTGCAAGGAAAATAAAAAATTCCTATGAGGGAGCGAATAAACTGAAGATCCAATCTATTATATGATAGAAGTGAGTGGGAAAAGGTCTACATACCCTTGTACAACACACATGTTTAACAATCTAGATATCGTGGGTGATGTAGTCATACTTTCATCAGATCAATCTGATGTAGCACCGCACGAACGATGCCTCTGAATTGCATACATGTGCCGCTTGATGTCGCCTCCTCCTTCTTGATCCAGCAAGCAAGGGGGAGAGGTGGATGAGGTTGATCTCAGCAGCACGACGGCGTGGTGGCGGGAGTATGGTTGAAATCCGGCAGAGCTTCGCTAAGAAATGCACAGATGAGGGACATATGGAAAGAGAGGAAGGCGGCCAACAACCGAGATGTCAGGTGTTGCGGCCAGCCCCTCCCTCCTCTATTTATAGGCGTGGGGGAGGAGCTTGGCCCCTCCTCTAAGCCTCTAGGGGTTGCACACCAAAGGAGGGGAGGAAATCCCCTCCTTCCTTGCACACCGATCGCGATCCCTCCTTTTTAGGGATCTTGATATTATCCCTTCGGGATTTGATCCAATTCCTTTTAGGGGGGATTTTGGTGCATATGAACCAGAGGTGTCGCACCTTGTCCCACCACCCACGTTCAAGTAGGACCCTCCATGCAGGTGGGTCCCACTCCGAAACCTTTTAGAACCTTCCCGGTACATTACTAAAATATCCCGAACTTTTTTGGTAACCCGAAAAATATATTCCATTTATGTTTTCTTGTCTCCTTACAATTCCGAAGATCCTTGTGATGTCTGGGATCCAATATGAGACTCCAAATCCAAATTCGATAACACCATCTTATTATCTTCATCAAACCTTAACGACATCGAATGTTACGTGTTTAACCCTACGGGTTCGAGAATATGGAGACATAACCAAGACTCCTCTTCGATCAATAACCAATAGTGGGACCATGGATACCCATAGTGGTTCCACCATATTCCATGAAGATATTTCATCAATTGAACCATGATGTCAAGGATTCAGATAATCCAGTATACAATTCCCTTTGTCTGGCGATATGTTACTTGCCTGAGATTCGATCGTCGGAATCACCATACCTAGTTCAATCTCATCATCGGCAAGTTATCTTTACTTGTTCCGTAATAAAATACCCCCGTGACCAAACACATAGTCACATGATTGCAAACTACTCAACATGTTGTATTATTGAGAGGACCTAGAGATATCTCTCCGTCACATGGAGTGACAAATCCCAGTCTTGATCGATGCAACCCAACTAGTAGCTTTTGACATACCTGGAGAACACCTTTTATGATCACGTAGTTGCGAAGTGACGATTGATGCCCACAAAGCATTATTCCAGTACTAGGGAGTGGCATGAGTTCATGGTCTAAGGAACATATACTCCCTCTATCTCAGTTTACAAGTCTTACACGTGTACCTAGTGACGATGACATGTACCTAGGGTAGGGTCTTAGGCCTGACCTAGACACCCTACCCAAGGACACTTTCGTAGAGTAAAAGGCATTCAAAGTCCAACAGAAGGCACCGACTGAAATCCCCCTCAAGTGCAATCCACTCGACGGAATATTCCACTCGGATACCCCAATTCCACTCGACCATGATAGCGTCACTTGACCATATGAAGAATCACTCGGAGTACAGAAATCTAAAGCCACCCCAGGATGGCAACGGTCACGCGTTCCCTCTGTAGTCATAAAGATCATTAATAGCTAGCGTTGCCAGTAACACCCATGTCTTAACTCACATTGAACCCTGTGTAACCGAGGGCTGGAGGGACTTCATGCACTCTATATAAGACACCTCCCTCCTCTGGCCGAAGGGTTCGCACCCCCTGTAACTTCAACACATATCCAGTTGACAAAGCCTCCGAGGCACTAAGACGTAGGGTTGTTACCTCCTCCGAGAGGGGCCTGAACTGGTAAACTTGTGTGTACAACCTAGCCATAGCTAGGACCTTGCCTCCTCCTACGCACCCTACACTATTACTGTCAGACTCGCTCCTACGACAGTTGGCGCCCACCGTGGGACAGGCGTCTGAGCGACTTCCTATGAGGTTGCGAATTTCCTTCTTCGTCAACATGGTTTCCAACGGTGGTTTGGCTTTGTGCCACGAGATCCATCTCAGCGCGCTCGTCTTCATCGTTGTTCCGCCTGGCTTCAAGAAGCTCCCCTTGACGTCGAGGCCCTCCCCATCCGTGGGACGGCGCACTTCTGTGCGAGTGCCTTCGGCGTCCTTCTGCGGCAGCGGTTGACCCAGTATCGGTCGGCTCCCGTTGAGTCACCGCTCCCCGCCATCCGCCGTCGCAAGTGGTCCGACCATTCGCGGCTCCAACGGTGGGTGAAGCACGCGGTATGCTAACGGCGAAGAGGAAGATCGACTCTGCGGGAAAACCAGTCGACCAGGACACCGGAGGTGGAAATTCCGGTCAAAAGAAAAAACGTAAGGCCGAGCCCATAGGTCCTGCTGAAGCTGCGGTCCTGAATGCACAAGGGAAATTTAAAGGAAAACCCAAGGGGCAGTGGACACCCAAGAAGGTGAAAGATCAATCAGGCCCGGACATTCTGGATTTGCCATGTTACATTCACACGAAGAAAGACGAAGAGGGTAACTTGATTCAACCCAAGCATACCACTCGACAGTGCCGACTCCTAATTCAGCAGTTCCGAGAGGGTCAGCCCAGTGAGAAAGAATCTGATAAGGAGGAGGAGAAAGAGGAACGTGATGGTTACCCTAAGGTTAATGCTACCTTGGTGATTTTTGCTGATGTAGAGAGCAAAACTCGATTGGAGGTCATTAACAGGGAAGTGAATATGGTTGCTCCGGCAACTACGACGTACTTGAAGTGGTCGAAGACTCCCATTACATTCGACCAGTCGGATCACCCAGTGCACGTTGCTACTCCTGGACGGCACGCCTTGATGGTCGACCCAGTCGTTGGGGGCACCCGACTGACTAAAGTCCTTATGGATGGCGGCAGTGGATTGAACATTTTGTATGCTGAGACCCTCCAAGGGATGGGCATTCCGATGTCCAAACTTAGTGAGAGTAACATGCCGTTCCACGGTGTCATCCCCGAAAAAAAGGCAAAGTCACTCAGACAGATTGCTCTTGATGTGGTTTTCGATAATTCCAAGAATTACCGCAAGGAAAAGTTGACATTTGAGGTGGTGGATTTCCACAGTGCTTATCATGCTATTCTGGGCAGGCCCGCATATGCTCGTTTCCTGGCCCGACCATGTTACGTGTATCTCAAGTTGAAGATGCCTGGACCCAGAGGTGTGATCAGAGTCATGAGAAATAGGCAGAGAGCAGAGGAGTGCCTTCAGAAAGGCTCAAAAATTGTTGATGAGCATATGGTAGCAGTAGAGATGGAGGAATACAAGAAAAATGTAGATCCGAGTGATTTGTTGCGAGCCAAGAAGCCTGCCTCAGAGTCTGCATTTTAGTCGGCCGGTGAGACAAAGCCTATTCATATCCACCCGGAAGACCCCACTGCTGCTCTGACCCACATCTCAGCAACACTCGGCAGCAAATAGGAAGCCGCGCTCATCCAGTTCCTCTGTGAGAACTGGGACATCTTTGCATGGAAACAATCAGACATGCCAGGTGTACCCAGGGGGCTGGCTGAGCACGGTTTGCGTGTCGACCCAAAAGCAAAACCAGTGAAAGAGCATCTCCGATGGTCCGTTGTGGAAAAAAGAAAGGCGATTGGCGAGGAAGTGGCTCAGCTCCTGGCAGCTGAGTTCATCCGTGAGATATACCACTCTGAGTGGCTCGCCGGCGTCGTCATGGTCCCTAAGAAAGATGATTCACTTCGTATGTGCATAGATTTTAAACATATCAATCGGGCCTACCCGAAAGATCATTTTCCTCTCCCCCGCATTGATCAGATTGTCGACTCAACTATGGGGTGCGAGAATTTGTCTTTTCTGGATGCATATTCCGGGTATCATCAAATCCGTCTGTATGGACCCGATGAAATAAAAACGGCTTTCATCACCCCATTCAGGTGCTTTTGCTATGTCACCATGCCTTTTGGCCTTAAGAATGTTGATGCCACGTTCATGCGCATGAATTAGAAGTGCCTGCTCACTCACATCAGTCAGAACATGGAAGCATACATGGATGATATCGTGGTCATGTCACGCAAAGGTTCCGACCTATTGACTGACCTCGCGGAGACCTTTGCCAACCTAAGAAGATATGACATCAAGCTCAATCCGTCAAAATGCACATTCGGAGTTCTAGGAGGGAAGTTACTCGGTTTTCTCATTTCCGAACGAGTGATTGAGGCAAACTCGGAATAGATTGGAGCTATTCTCCGAATGAAACGCCCTGTGCGTGTGCATGACGTTCAGAAGCTCACAAGTTGTTTGGCTGCGTTAAGTCAGTTCATTTCTCGTCTCGGTGAAAAGGCCTTGCCTCTTTACCGTCTGATGAAAAAATCTGATATGTTCGAGTGGACTCCTGAAGTTGAAGCAGCGTTTGTGGAACTCAAAGCCCTGCTTTCCACCCAACCGGTGCTTGCTGCTCCAGTCAGCAAAGAGCCTCTATTGTTATACATTACAGCCACTGGACAGGTTGTTAGTACATTGCTCACAGTCGAGCGAGAGGACGAAGGCAGAGCTTACAAAGTTCAATGTCCAGTGTATTACATTTCTGAAGTCCTGACTCCGTCCAAGCAAAGGTATCCGCATTACTAGAAGCTTGTCTATGGAATTTATTTGAACATGAAGAAACTCGCACATTACTTCGCAGACCACTCGGTTTCAGTCGTCAGCGACGCTCCATTATCAGAAATTCTGAACAATCGAGATGCAACTGGTCGAGTGGCTAAGTGGGCGATTGAACTTCTCCCTCTGGATATCAAGTTTGAAGAAAAAAAGGTGACTAAGTCTCAAGCAATTGCAGATTTCTTGGCCGAGTGGATTAAGCAACAGCAACCGACCCAAGTTCACTCCGAACACTGGACCATGTTCTTTGACGATTCTAAGATGTTGAATGGTTCTGGTGCTGGAGTGGTTCTAGTATCCCCAAGAGGCGACAAGCTCAGTTACGTCCTCCAGATTCACTTTGATTCCTCCAACAATGAAGCTGAATAGGAAGCACTTTTGTATGGGTTGTGTATGGCCATCTCACTCGGCGTCCGTCGCCTGATGGTTTACAGGGACTCAGATTTGGTGGTCAATCAGGTGACGAAGGAGTGGAATATCAGGAGCCCTGCCATGACTGGATACTGTGATGCAGTGAGAAAATTAGAGAAGAAGTTTGAGGAGTTGGAGCTCCACCACATACCTCGACTCAAGAATCAAGCAACTAATGATCTGGCAAAAATAGGTTCCACTCAGAAGCCTATTCCCAGTAATGTGTTCTTGGAGCATCTCCACACCCTGTCAGTACAAGAAGATCCCTTTATAGAGGAGCCCCCACAACCGATAAGTTCAACCAATCTGACTGAAGTTGAAGTACCAGCGGTTGTCGACCTAATCATGGAAGTTTTGGTAATCACCCCCGACTGGATAGTGCCATACATTGCACATTTTCTTAGGCAGGAGCTTCCAGAAGATGAAGTTGAAGCGCGTCAGTTCATCCGCAGATCAAAAGCCTTAATAGTTATAGGTGGACAGCTTTTCAGAGAAAGTGTAACTGGTGTGGCTCAGCGATGTATCTCTTCAAAAGAAGGTCGACTGATCTTGAACGAGATTCACTCGGGGACCGCGGTCACCATGCATCCTCTCGGACCGTCATGGCTAAAGCATACCGAGCAGGATTCTACTGGCCATGGGCTAATGAGATGGCGAAGGATATCGTCGACACATGTGAAGGCTGCCAGTTTTACTCGAACATGTCCCACAAACCTGCATCAGCTTTGAAGACCATCCCACTCGTCTGGCCATTTGCTGTGTGGGGACTGGACATGGTTGGGCCCTTGAGAACCGGCAGAAGTGGTTTCACTCATTTGCTCATAGCAGTCGACAAGTTCACTAAGTGGATCGAAGCAAAACCTATCAAGAACCTAGACTCAAGCACATCCATTAGCTTCATCAAAGAATTGGTGTTCCGGTACATAGTTCCGCACAACATCATCATGGACAACGGCTCAAACTTCGATTCTGATGAGTTCAGAGCATATTGTGCTTCCTAAGGCACTCGGGTCGACTACGCATCCATTGCGCACCCGCAGTCGAATGGGCAAGCTGAAAGAGCAAATGGTTTGATCCACCAAGGGTTGAAACCCCGATTGATGCGCGACCTCAAGCATGCAGCTCGGGCTTGGGTGACCGAGTTGCCGTCTGTTCTGTGGGGATTAAGGACAACTCCCAACCGGTCAACTGGTCAAACCCCTTTCTTCATGGTGTACGGGGCTGAAGCTGTGCTTCCGAGTGATTTGCGACACAATGCTCCTCAAGTGGAAGTTTTCTCGGAGGCCGAGGCAGAGCAAGCACGACAAGATGTCGTCGATCTTCTGGAGGAAGAACGAGAGATGGCTTTGGTCTGGTCGACCATTTATCAGAAAGACCTTCGTCGATTCCACGCCCGAAACGTCAAAGGTCGAGCATTTCAGGAAGGAGACCTTGTGCTCCAAGTGCATCAGCAGAGGCCTCATAAGCTTGCCCCTGCCTGGGAAGGACCCTTCATCATCACCAAGGTGCTCCACAACTGGGCATATCATCTTTACAATGTAGCCAAGAAGCAAGACAAATTGCGCTCTTGGAACGCGATCTGCTCCGCCGCTTTTATACCTAAGCACTTAGATTGTCGAGATGTAATAAGAAGTACTTTTCAGATTGTTTATCAAAGACATGATTTCTGTAGTCTCCTAATGATTGTATTCACATAAATGTGTGTCCAAATCCCCAGTGGGTGGCTTAGCCGCGAACCATCGCCTAAGTTTCAAAAACACTCTGAGTGAAGAGCAATCCTCTCACTCGGGGGCTTAGCTACGAACCAGATTCGCCTAAGTTTCAAAAACACCCCGAGTGAAGAGCAACCACTGGTACGCGCCGGTCCTAAACAAACGGTTTTAACCCCTTTCCGTGACGGCATTCGGAACCGTCGCCAAGCGAGTGTGGGCGATATGGGGGTCCTTCCCACACGACCCAGAAACCGTTGGGGATATGCCCTCCTGGCACACACGCTCGGCAAAATGAGGTCGTGTGCGACCAGCGAGCACTCAAATACAGAAATACGTACAGTAGTGCTCAAAAAAATACAATTATACAGGCGAAATCATTTCCGGTCGTAAGTACATCCCACACAGTGAGTCACCACTAAACGTTTCTGTTCGTATATACATCCCACACAGTCACTACAAGGAAAACGTTTGCGCAAGGTGGCGTAACGCAAACAGTTTTGAAGAGAATGTCGTGTGTGATTGTTCATTGATCCAACACGGTTTATTCCTAGAAACTGTGTGCGTTGCCTGAGGTCATCGCCCACGGTAGTTTCTTATTAACCATTTGCAATAGGAAAACCCAATTAGCAGGCTAATTGCCCTATTATTAATAATCCATTTACTAATCTAATTGACATTCATATTAAGCACATAATATATTCCATTTCCATATTAAGGAAGCATGATTTCATAATTGAAATACATCGGAGTACAACATGATATAGCTTCAGCACTCAGCTACCCCATTACACAACTGCACCAGGAGCAAGTTTCACATGCAACATCTAGAACCTTTCGAAATTAGCATCATAGACGGTACATAGAGAGATGCATCTCATCTGGAAAACTGCTGAAGCGGAAGGCGAATATTGAGCCTTCATTCATGTTGAAGGTCTTTGCAACTTTAGGCCAGTGCGTGTGGATGATTGACCGTCCATCCTTCGACCTCTTCAGGAACACTTCAATATTGAACCGTGGGTGTTGTATGAAAACTTTCCTCGCCTCCTGACCATAGAGGTGGTTTGAGAGGTAATCATCAGTGAAGCCTGAAAACAAGGATGTGCATAAATATCTTCTCTATATTGGAAATGGGGCAAAGGAATACAAAAAGGCAAGGTATAATAGTTATTACCATCTTGTAAACCTCAGTGCTTCCCATTGTTTCCCTACAACACATATAAGGTAGTTAGTCATCAGGTTAAGTAAGGGTTCGCATGCTATCAGTAAAATATGTTGATGATAAATAAGCACATTGCAGATTCATCAGATTAATTCAAGCCACATGGAAAACCGATTTATCCAAGCCAAGCATGATTAAGAACTAGGAAATATAGCACTTGTATATGTTTCTCATCTATTAAGTGCAGCCCAATTCGATTTATTCCTCACACAGTATACAATAACAGAATGCAGCCACAGCAATTGAACATCCCATTGCAGAATTGAACCAAGCAGTTAACTAAACACCACAACAAATGAACCAAACGTTAACTGAGCACCACATTGCACAATATAACATACTCCTAATAGAAGATCAGACAGTTAACCAAACCAAGCATGCTTAACAACTTGGAAATATAGCAATTGTATTTGTTTCTCATGTATTTAGTACAGCCAAATTCGATTTATTCCTCACATGGTATACAATAACAGAATGCAGTCACAGCAATTGAACATCGCATTGCAGAATTGAACCAAGCAGTTAACTAAACACCACAACAAATGAACTAAACGTTAACTGAGCACCACATTGCACAATATAACATACTCCTAATAGAAGATCAGACAGTTAACCAAACCAAGCATGCTTAACAACTTGGAAATATAGCAATGGTATTTGTTTCTCATGTATTTAGTATAGCCAAATTCGATTTATTCCTCACATGGTATACAATAACAGAATGCAGCCACAACAATTGAACATCGCATTGCAGAATTGAACCAAGCAGTTAACTGAACACCACAACAAGTGAACCAAGCCACAACAAATAAACCAAGCAGTTAACTAAACACCAATTGAACAATATAACATACTCCTAATAGAAGATCAGACAGTTAACCAAACCAACCATGCTTAACAACTTGGAAATATTGCACCCTGAAGAATTGAACATCACATTTGCAGAATTGAACCAAGCAGTTAATTGAACACCACATTGCACGACATATAGAACATGTACACTATAGCAGAAGATTGCATGGTGAAAGTAGATAGCACAATTCACTAGAATTTGTTAAGGAAAGGCAGCAGCTAGCAAACTGAACATGGGTCCTTATAGTGAGCTAATAAGACAAGCTACTCCTCATTGTCGGAGATATCGATGACGATTGGCTCCTTGGACATGGAAGAGGACGAGGCTGTCGGCGTTCTGGGAACGGGGGTCCCTAGACTTGCCTGCCTGCGGCCCACGGCGTGGCTCCACTAGTGGCCTGGTACGGCCCATCTTCACCAACAAACACTCAAGACCCTCGCGAGGGACCAAGCCTCGCGAGGCAGGCGACACAAGACCCCCTCAGGGGCAGCCTCACTAGGCTGGCACGCGAGGAGTGGAGAGATCAAGGCGAGGGGCACCTCAGGAGGTTCCCATGACATGAGCCATGACGACCAAGGCCAGGCGGGCACCAGGCAGGCGCCAGCGGGCGCAGAGTACTGGTTTCCTCTTTGGTGCTAAAGGAGCAGGTGCAGGCGAGGAGTCCCGAGGCATCAGGCAAAGGTTTCCATATCGGTGCAACGAGACCAAGACCAGCAGGACGGCAGGACGGAGGTCATCGCAGAGCCCACGACGGCATCAACACCAGAGCCTTTGGCAGGAGAAGACCACCTTTTGTCAGGATAGCTTGTACTAGTTGTACCCCTTCAAATTGGCCGTTGTGGGATCCCTTCCCGCCTAATATTTGGGAAGAGGACCCGAGCCTCTATTTAGGACTAGCCACCACCATAGGAAGGGGAGAAATGATCCTGGATCAGATCCATTCCATCCACACACACACACAAGCTCACCGAGCTCAAGAACACCTCTCCTCAGGAGGTAGTTCTTTCCTTGTACTTGTTGATCCCGGCCTACGAGGCAATCCACCACACCACACTAGAGTAGGGTATTACACCACATCGGTGGCCTGAACCAGTATAAACTCTTGTGTCCCTTGTTCTTCGGGTTCGGCGAGCTAAGCTTTGAGATTGTGGTGAGAGCATGAGCTAGGGAGAGAGAGAGATCTTCGTGCGCACCCCAGAGTTCGAACCTCAAGGGTTTTGCCGGAACCCGTAATCCGACATTTTGCGCGCCAGGTAGGGGTGCGCCGAAGTTCACCTCTCCGCCGGTACCACCTCCCCGTCCTGTCCCCATGGCCGGCGTTGCTCCTCCGACAGGGTCAACGGACGCCCCCGACGGTGCCAGGGGGCTCCGAGCTTTTACCCCCGCCTTGCGGCGGGTGAAGTGGCCACCCAAGTTCAAGCCGGAGATGCCGTCGCGCTACGACGGCGCGGCGGATCCGTCGACCTTCCTGCTAGCATACGAGGAGGCCGTCCTGGAAGCTGGAGGCGACGACAAGGTCATGGCCAACTGGTTTCCCATGGCCCTCGCTGGCGCACCGCGCGCCTGGCTGCTCACCCTCCCAGGATCCTCCGTGGCCTCTTGGGAGGAGCTGTGTGGCCTTTTTGTTGCACGCTTTGCGGCACCGGCGCCTATCGCCCTCGCAGCCCTCCTCGGCGGCTTCCAAGCACCACCCTCGGACCGTCACACCAAGCAGTTCTTCCGCCGGATCGGCGCCGCCTTCGTGCAGCAAGGAGATCCTCCAGGATGGGCGGCGCCCAAGGCCGACCTCACCTTCAACTCAAGGGATCACCCCGTCACCACTGCCAGCTCGGGCATGCTCCAAATGCTTTGCACGCCACCATTTGCAATGTAGCCATCACCAAGACCCTCATCGACGGCGGGGCCGGCCTTAACGTGCTCTCCGTGGAAGCTTTCGGCTTGCTTCACGTGCCGCATGAACGGCTCCGTCCCACCAAGCCCTTCTCCAGAGTCGGCAGTAGCTCCACCAGCCCCCTAGGGCAGACCCGCCTTCCTGTGACCTTCGACACTCGCGACAACTACCGCACCGAGCTAATCGACTTCGACATCGCCCGCATCGGCCTCCCATACAACGCCATCCTCGGGTACTGATACGTCTCCAACGTATCTATAATTTTTTATTGCTCCATGCTATATTATCTTCTGTTTTGGACATTATTGGGCTTTATTATTCACTTTTATATTATTTTTGGGACTAACCTATTAACCGGAGGCCCAGCCCAGAATTGCTGTTTTTTGCCTATTTCAGAGTTTCGTAGAAAAAGAATATCAGACGAAGTCCAAACGGAATGAAACCTTCGGGAACGTGATTTTTGGAACGAACATGATCCAGGAGACTTGGACCCTAAGTCAAGGAAGCTTCGAGGAAGCCACGAGGTAGGGGGCGCGCCTACCCCCCCAGGCGTGCCCTCCACCCTCGTCGGCCCCACGTTGCTCCACCGACGTACTCCTTCCTCCTATATATACCTACGTACCCCCAAACGATCAGATACGGAGCCAAAAACCTAATTCCACTGCTGCACCTTCTATACCCACGAGATCCCATCTTGGGGCCTGTTCCGGAGCTCCTCCGGAGGGGGCATCGATCATGGAGGGCTTCTACATCAACATGATAGCCCCTCCGATGAAGTGTGAGTAGTTTACCTCAGACCTTCGGGTCCATAGTTAGTAGCTAGATGGCTTCTTCTCTCTTTTTGGATCTCAATACAATGTTCTCCCTCTCTCGTGGAGATCTATTCGATGTAATCTTCTTTTTGCGGTGTGTTTGTTGAGACCGATGAATTGTGGGTTTATGATCAAGTTTATCTATGAACAATATTTGAATCTTCCGAATTCTTTTATGTATGATTGGTTATCTTTGCAAGTCTCTTCGAATTATCAGTTTGGTTTGGCCTACTAGATTGATCTTTCTTGCAATGGGAGAAGTGCTTAGCTCTGGGTTCAATCTTGCGGTGTCATTTCCCAGTGACAGTAGGGGCAGCAAGGCACGTATTGTATTGTTGCCATCGAGGATAACAAGATGGGGTTTTTATCATATTGCATGAATTTATCCATCTACATCATGTCATCTTGCTTAAGGCGTTACTCTGTTCTTATGAACTTAATACTCTAGATGCAGGCTGGATAGCGGTCGATGTGCGGAGTAATAGTAGTAGATGCAGGCAGGAGTCGGTCTACTTGTCTCGGACGTGATGCCTATATACATGATCATACCTAGATATTCTCATAACTATGCTCAATTCTGTCAATTGATCAACAGTAATTTGTTCACCCACCGTAAAATACTTATGCTCTTGAGAGAAGCCACTAGTGAAACCTATGGCCCCCGGGTCTATCTTCATCATATTAATCTTCCAACACTTAGTTATTTCCGTTGCCTTTTTACTTTGCTTTTATTTTACTTTGCATCTTTATCATGAAAATACCAAAAATATTATCCTATCATATCTATCAGATCTCACTCTCGTAAGTGACCGTGTAGGGATTGACAACCCCTTATCGCGTTGGTTGCGAGGATTTATTTGTTTTGTGTAGGTGCGAGGGACTTGCGCATAGCCTCCTACTGGATTGATACCTTAGTTCTCAAAAACTAAGGGAAATACTTACGCTACTTTGCTGCATCACCCTTTCCTCTTCAAGGAAAAACCAACGCAGTGCTCAAGAGGTAGCAGGTACCCGGCCCTGGTTCAGTTTATGGCGGTGACCCATCCAGCCTACAACCTTATGAAGATGTCTGGGAGAAATGGCGTCCTGACCATGGCGAGGGACACCAAGGAGGCTCTGACGGCACTCCAGCTTGCCTTCAAGGCCGCCGCGGCAGCACGCCCGGCCGACGAGGCCACCTCGGGAGCTAAGCAGGCTGCGCCGGCTAACAAGAAGCAGTTGTTCACTCACGATCGGGCCGAAACGAAGCAAGTACCGGTCGAGGAAGGTGGACCCTCATGAACTACCTTCACCATAGGCGCCAACCTCGACCTGGATCAGGAGGAGGCATTGGTGAAGTTCTTGCGTGCGAACAAGGAGGTATTCGCCTGGGAACCCAAGCAGCTGGTAGGGGTCCTAAGGGGGTGATCGAGCATCACTTAAGGGTGTGCCCCAATGTGCGCCCTGTGAAGCAGAAGGCGCGGCGACAGTCCACGGAGAAGCAGTCCTTCATTGTCCAGGAAACCCGCAAGCTGGAGGCAGCAGGTGTCATTCGCGAGGTCTGGTACCCGGAGTGGCTGGCGAACCCCGTCGTCGTGCCGAAGAAAGGCGGGAAGGAGCACATGTGTGTCGACTTCACCAACCTCAACAAGGCATGTCCCCAAGACCCGTTCCCGCTTCCGCGCATCGACCAGATTGTCGACTCCACCGCCGAGTGCGACCTGCTGTGTTTCCTGGACGCATTCTCGGGCTACCACCGGATCAAGATGGCGGTGGAGGATGTGGAGAAGACGGCTTTCCTAACCCCGTGCGTGGTGTACTGCTACACTTGCATGCCGTTCGGGCTGCGCAACGCAGGGGTGACCTTCCAACGGCTGATGCACATCGCCCTGGGTCAGCAGCTCGGGAGAAACGATGAAGCCTACGTCAACGACATCATGGTAAAATCTCGGGAGGCAAGAACTCTGATTCAGGACCTGGAGGAGACCTTCGCAAGCCTACGCCGGGTGGACCTGCGGCTTAACCCAGAGAAGTGCGTGTTTGGTGTTCCCTCCGGAAGTTGGTGGGCTTCCTCGTACCCCACAGGGGGATCGAGGCTAACCCGGAGAAGGTCAAGGCGATAGAAGACATGAGCCCACCACAAACTCTCAAGGAAATGCAAAAGCTTGCGGGCTGCGTGACCTCGCTAGGACGCTTCATCTCCAAGCTGGGGGAGCGCGCCCTGCCATTCTTCAAACTGATGAAGAAGAAGGGCCCATTCGAGTGGACCCTAGAGGCTGACCTGGCGTTTCAAGACCTCAAGAGATGCCTGACTAGCCCTCCGGTGATGGTGGCGCCTCGTCCCCTCGAGCCCCTGGTGCTTTACCTTGCCGCCACTCCCTACTCCGCCAGCACGGCGCTGGTGGCGATTCAGGAGGAGTGCCAGGCCAAGAGTCCGCCGCGCCGTGCCGCACCTCCAGCGGGGGCGATACGACACCAAGAGGATGCCGCAAACGCCGCAACAATGCCAACGAAAGATCAGGCCCAGCAAGACAGCGCTCTCGGGCCTGCAGAGGCCCCAATGGATGGCTAGGCTCCCGAGGGCCCATCACCTCAGGAGACGCCCCAACGTATGGCAGACGCAGGCTCCGTCGATGCTCCCGCCCTTGTCGAGCACCCAGTGTACTTCGTCAGCACAGTACTACAGGATGCGAGGGCACGGTACCCCATGCCACAGAAGCTCCTGCTCGCACTCCTGGTGGCCTCACGCAAGCTGCGCCATTACTTCCAAGGCCACCCGATCAAAGTCGTCTCAGCTTACCCATTGGAGAGGGTGCTCCGGAGTCCTAATGCCGCGGGAAGGGTCGCCTAGTGGAACATCGAACTTCAGGCATTTCAGCTCGAGTTCAGCACAACCAGGGTCATCAAGGGGGCCGCCCTAGCCGACTTCGTGGCCGAATGGACCGACGTCCAGGAACCTGAAGTTGGCGAGAGCCTATCTCTCTCGCCAAGAAGTCAAGCACCAGATGGTTGGATCATGTACTTCGACGGCGTCTTCGCACGCCAAGGCACGGGGGCTGGAGCCGTGCTCATCTCGCCCACCCAAGACAAGCTCTACTATGCCGTGCAGCTCTGCTTCTAGTGGGGTGAGAAGATCTCCAACAACATTGCAGAGTACGAGGGGTTGATCGCCGGCCTCAAGGTCGTCGTAGCCTTGGGGGTAAAACGCCTCACCATCAAGGGCGATTCGCAGCTCCTCGTCAACTTATCCAACAAGGTGTACGAGCCGAAGGACGAGCACATGGAGGCATACCTCGCGGAGGTGCGCAAGATGGAGAAGCAGTTCTTGGGCCTGGAGCTACAACACGTGCCTTGCGGCACGAACAAGGAAGGCGACGACATCACCAGAAGGGCATCCAAGCACCTGCCCCAGGATCCCAGCGTCTTCGAAGAGCGGCTTTTCAAGCCATCAGCAGCACCCCCATCTGCGGGGCTGGCGTCACCTCAGGAGGAGCTTCCCCAACCACCAGCCTCGGGAGCCCCCACCTGTGGCCCGACCACAGGAGCACGCCTGCTGCTGGTGCTCGAGCCTCGGGAGGGGTGCTAGACCGAGGAGTTCAATGCATACCTGACGCGAGGGACGCTGCCGGAGAAAGAGGAGGACGCGGAGCGCGTGGCCCGGCAGGCTATGGCATACTGCATCCAGGATGGTGAGCTATACAGAAAGCAGCCAACTGATGTTTCTTTGTGATGCATCTCTAGGGAGCAGGGGAACGAGTTGCTAGCTGACATACACGGTGGAGATTGCGGGCACCACTCATCACCGCGCACCCTGGTTGGCAAGGCGTTCCGCGGCGGGTTCTAGTGGCCCACGGCACTCAACGACGCAGCCGAGCTGGTGAAATCCTGCGAGGCCTGCCAATTCCACGCCAAGCAGATCCACCAGCCAGCTCAGGGCCTCCAGACTATCCCGCTCTCATGGCCGTTCACGGTCTGGGGGCTGGATATCCTAGGCCTGTTCCCTCGAGCGCCTGGGGGCTACCGCTACCTCTACGTCGCCATCGACAAGTTCACCTAATGGGCGGAGGTGGAAGCCGTCCGCACCATCCCAGCCGGGTCGGCAGTTAAGTTCATCAAGGGCCTCATGAGCCGGTTCGGGGCCCCTAACCGCATCATCACCGACAATGGCTCGCAGTTCACTAGCAACCTCTTCAAGACATATTGTGCTAACCTTGGAACGCAGATCTGCTACGCTTCAGTGGCACACCCCAGGAGCAATTGCCAAGCCGAACGCGCCAATGCGGAGGTCCTGAGGGGCCTCAAGACCAGGACCTTCAAGAAGAAGCTCGAGGCATGTGGCAGGGGCTGGCACGACAAGCTCTAGTCCGTGTTGTGGTCCATCCGCACCACCGCCACTAAGCCAACAGGCGAGACCCCGTTCTTCCTCGTCTATGGAGCAGAAGTGGTTCTCCCTCACGAGGTCAGGCATCGCTCCGCGCGGGTCCTGGCGTTCGATGAGACGCAGCAGGACGCCATGCGGGGGATGGACCTTGTGATGGGGGAGGAACGCCGCCATGAAGCCTCACTCCGAGCGGCAAGATACCAGCAGGCGTTCCGACGGTACCATGGTCGCAGCGTTCGCTCCAGGACGCTCGAGGTGGGAGATCTCGTCCTGAGGCGGGTGCTCTCCCAGGAAGGGTTGCACAAGATCTCGCCCATGTGGGAGGGCCCGTTTAGGATCGCCCGCGTCTCCAGGCCTGGCGCCGCGCGCCTGGAGACGCAGGACGGGATCCCCATCTAGAACGCCTGGAACATCTAGCACCTCCGGAAGTTTTACCCATGAATCAAGGCCCAGTGCCTGTGAAGGTCTCCGCTCATGACACTCTCGCGTAATAATGAGTGGGACTGTACACGCCCCGGAGTCTCCGGAGTGCCGCCCTCGGGCCTCGGGGGCTCCCTCCCACGTCCTAGTGGCAGCACTTAGCTCCGCGCTGGTGAGAAGACTAGACTAGGTGCCGGACGCGGCTGTTCATTTGCTTTCCGTAGTTGGCTTGCCTCTCTTTAATGGAAAATTTGAATTCTGGTGTTTCTCGCTGGCTTGGTTCGATTCCCTTTTCTCTGTGTTTCTTCCCTCGGTTATCTGTTTTGCCCGACACTCTCCCTCGCACACCTCACGAGGGGGCTGGACAAGTGCGCGCGTAAGCGCTTCCCTTGGTCTTCACGAGGCACCCTCGTTCGAGCTCGCGACCGGTGCACCCCCTTTTTAAGTCCGTGCCCCACGGGTACTGCGACGTGGTGCGCTAGGCCATGACCGGCCACGCCTGGGGCCCTGAGCAAGGTAGAATAAGGTTTTCTTAAGAAATTTTTGCAGTATCTCGACACCTCCCAAGTCCGCAGCAGGGAGGTCTCATCGGGTGCCGGGAGATACACGCCTCACGAGGTGGAAACTGGTTCAGACGCATCAAGCTAAGTTATCCTTACATGCCTACGTAAAGCACTAATGCCACAACACAACACAGAAGTGATAAGCATAGCAAAAGGCAGGAAAAGCGTTACGATTCGTCATACGCCCCCGCGGGGCCCCGTACTTGTTTCTTGTGATGCAGGGAGAAAAGAAAGGAAAAACAGGCAAAAGCGGCTCCTACGCCCGCGACTACTCCCGAAAACCAGCTCCCAACGCTTCCCCAAGCTCAGCCAGAGCCCTCCTCGCGCTTCACTAGGGCGCGATGACGGGACGACCCGCCACCGTCCTCGAAGCGAGCCCGGCGACGGGGCGGTTGGTCGTAGCCGCCGCTGCTGGAGCTCTCGCCGGAGGAGGAACCGCCGCTGCTGGACGAGCCGCGGCCATCACCGGGGGCGAGCTCGCCCTTGTCCTCATTGCGGTCGTCGCCAAGGCCGAGCACTTCGTCATTGTTGCTATCTTCAGGGCAGCACCCAGCACGGCGACTATCTTCCCCGAACACCCTCACGAAGAGGGTCGCGGCGCCGTCGTACTTGAAGTGGAGGGTGCACCGCCTGCCCAGGCCGCGCGCGGGCAAACGTCTGCCAGCCGCGGGCCAGGGCTATGTTGCCCGCGACGGAGATTGCCACCGCAACCCACGAGGCCTTGCTGCAGCAGCCGTCCGCCTACAGCCGGAGGCCTCGGAGACCCGAAGTCGCCAGCTCTCCAGCAAAGGAGCGCGGAAGCTGGAGCCAGGTGCCGGTCGGGTTCTCCGACCACACAACGAACTCCGGCAGCACCGCTGCCGAGTGGAAGCATGGCCAGGGAGGCCGACCGACCATGGTGCCCGCCCCCCCCTAGCTGACGGAACCGCCACGCCTCAGGCGGCTTCCACCAAGCGGAGAAACGCCGCCTTGGCTGACCGGAGCGGCACCGGACACCGAAGAGATCCATCCTCGACCACGGGGAGCCACAGCGGGGGTTGTAGCGTGCTTACGAGGGTGCAGCGCCCCCTCTTGGGCGGAGGAGAGCCGGGCCCCTCTTGGCGAGCCTTCCCCTTCTCCGCGGCCGAGAACCTCTTCGTCGGCGCCATGGGTGTCGCTGCTAGCAGTGAAGCAAGGAGCAAGGAAGAAGAAGCAAGCGGAACGGAGGAAGAGATGGGCGACGGGGGCTTCGCCCCCCTCCCCATTTATAGCAGGAGGAGGCCAACCGGCGCCCCCATGATCGCAGGAAATGATGGCTTTTCCGCATGCACCGGGGACTCGTCAAGTCGGGCAGTTACTGAGGCAGCGTGGGGAAGCAGAGACGCCCACGTACCGTCGGTCGCCATGCGTCAATCAAGGCCGCAGGTGGTTGGGCCCCGCGGCGCTACACACTTGCCCCTTGGCGTCGCCTCGAAGCCAAGTCCGAGCACGCCTTGGGCACGGGGGCTACTATCGGCGTTCTGGGAACGGGGGTCCCCAGACTTGCCTGCCTGCGGCCCACGGCGTGGCTCCACTAGTGGCCTGGTACGGCCCATCTTCACCAGCAAACACTCAAGACCCTCGCGAGGGGCCAAGCCTCGCAAAGCGGGCGACACAAGACCCCCTCAGGGGTAGCCTCACTAGGCTGGCTCGCGAGGAGCAGAGAGATCAAGGCGAGGGACACCTCAGGAGGTTCCCATGACGTGAGCCATGACAACCAAGGCCAGGCGGGCGCCAGCGGGCGCAGAGTACTGGTTTCCTCTTTGGTGCTAAAGGAGCAGGTGCAAGCGAGGAGTCCCGAGGCATCAGGCAAAGGTTTCCATATCGGTGCAACAAGACCAAGACCAGCAGGACGGCAGGAAAGAGGTCATCGCGGAGCCCACGATGGCATCACCACCAGAGCCTTTGGCAGGCGAAGACCACCTTTTGTTAGGATAGCTTGTACTAGCTGTCCCCCTTCAAATTGACCGTTGTGGGATCCCTTCCCGCCTAATATTTGGGAAGAGGACCCGGGCCTCTATAAATAGGACTAGCCACCACCATAGGAAGGGGAGAACTGATCCTGGATTAGATCCATTCCATCCACACACACAAGCTCACCGAGCTCAAGAACACCTCTCCTCAAGAGGTAGTTCTTCCCTTGTACTTGTTCATCCCAGCCTACGAGGCAATCCACCACACCACACTGGAGTAGGGTATTACACCACATCGGTGGCCCAAACCAGTATAAACTCTTGTGTCCCTTGTTCTTCGGGTTCGGCGAGCTAAGCTTTGAGATAATGGTGAGGGAGAGACAGATCATCGTGCGCACCCCAGAGTTCGAACCTCAAGGGTTTTGCCGGAACCTGTAATCCAACAGAGGCCTCCACATCGTGGGTGCCCTCGTTGCAGTGGTGAGTTGCCTGAGCCGCTCCGGGCACCAACCTGCTGGCTCTCGAGACGAGGTAAGCACGTGCACGCTGAGAAAACACCTCATAGTCTTCGTCGAAGGCACCGACGGTGGCCTCAAGAAAACACCATGAACTGTCATTTAAAGCAGCCAACCGTGTCGCGGCATCGGCGCGCGAGGCGTCAACGGTGGCCTCGGCGGCGAGGTGCTCCTCCAAGATCTGGGGGTCGGCACGAATGGCAGCCATCGCGACCTCATCCGTGCGTGCGGCCGCGATTTGCTTCTCGGCTGCCAAATGCTCCTTGAGGTCCTGGCTATACTGCGTGCACCATGGCTAGGCGGGCGCTTATTTGGTGGAGGGGTCGGTGATTTGGGTGGAAGGTGTCGCGCTCGCACCGGTGGTCGGGACATGTGGGATGTGGAAGGAGGAGGCGGATGGGGGTCGGGTGTGGATTACCTGCCTGGATAGGCGAGGCCGAGCAGCGTGAAGAAGGGTTGCCGGCGAGGAGGCGGCGGCGCTGCAAGCAAGGAGTGAAGGTTTCAACTTGGAAAGGAAGGCGGAAACAGGGGAAATGTGGCTTTTGGTAAGGGGGAGGGGGCGGGGAGGTAGATATTTCCGCGGAAGCCGAAAATTTGGAATCGCTTCAGCCAAAAAACTGACGCGCAAAGTGTCATCAGACACGGTCCCTTATTTAGACACGGTCCAAAGATATTTTGTGCTGCATCTCACACAGTTGGTTATAATAAACTGTGTGGTATCTACTTGATTTTTCGTCTTGATTTGAATTACATAATGGGGTCACAGTGGCCATGGACGGTCTAGACCTTTTATCTGCAGTGATCATAAAAGAATTGGAATTATTCAGGGTTCGTTTGGACATTTTTATGCATTAAGTGAGTTTTCAATGAATTTATGTGCATAATTCAAATTTGAACTACATGCACATGCTCCAGTGCATATAAATTCGTTGAAAAATCAAATCTTTGTCCTTGGGTGCATGCTTACGTCCCATGCAAGAAATGGGAATGAATTTCAAACACCATGGCACCGTTGATTGCCGACAAAACATTGAGATGCCTGGTTTTTAAATTCTACTAAATCCAAAACTCTTCTGAAATTCATGAAACTTGGCATGCTATCATGGAGAGGCATCAACATGTCGTGGTACAAATTTTGTGCCATTTGGGGCAGGTTTGGGTAGATGCTTCTCACAAATCAGAGCTTCTCACAACAAGCATGATGGTTTTCGGTAGGGAACGTCCCACCTTTGGGGACGAAACGATATCCATTGCCTCTTATTGCTTTCAAAAAAATTTCTCATGTCAACATAGAACGACAGGAGTGTTGTGTGAATTTTTGTGATTTTTGGGGTTCGTTTGGACATTTTTATGCATTAACTGAGTTTTCAATGCATTTATGTGCATAATTCAAATTTGAACTACATGCGCATGCTCCAGTGCATATAAATTCGTTGAAAAATCAAATCTTTGTCCTTGGGTGCATGCTTAGGTCCCATGCAAGAAATGGGAATGAATTTCAAACACCATGACACCGTTGATTGCCGGCAAAACATTGAGATGCATGTTTTTTAAATTCTATTAAATCCAAAACTCGTCTAAAATTCATGAAACTTGGCATTCTATCATGTAGCGGCATCAACATGCCATGGTACAAATTTTGTCCCATTTGGGGCAGGTTTGGGTATATGCTTCTCACAAACCGGAGCTTCTCACAACAAGCATGATGGTTTTCGGTAGGGAACGTCCCACCTTTGGGGACGAAACGATATCCATTGCCTCTTATTGCTTTCAAAAAAATTTCTCATGTCAACATAGAAAGACAAGAGTGTTGTGTGAATTTTTGTGATTTTTGGGGTTCGTTTGGACATTTTTATGCATTAACTGAGTTTTCAATGCATTTATGTGCATAATTCAAATTTGAACTACATGTGCATGCTCCAGTGCATATAAATTGGTTGAAAAATCAAATCAGTGTCCTTGGGTGCATGCTTAGGTCCCATGCAAGAAATGCGAATCAATTTCAAACACCATGGCATTGTTGATTGCCGGCAAAACATTGAGATGCCTGGTTTTTAAATTCTAGTAAATCCAAAACTCGTCTGAAATTCATGAAACTTGGCATGCTATCCTGTAGTCGCATCAACATGCCGTGGTACAAATTTTGTCCCATTTGGGGCAGGTTTGGGTATATGCTTCTCACAAACCGGAGCTTCTCACAACAAGCATGATGGTTTTCGGTAGGGAACGTCCCATCTTTGGGGATGAAACGATATCCATTGCCTCTTATTGCTTTCAATTTTTTTTCTCGTGTCAACATAGAACAACAGGAGTGTTGTGTGAATTTTTGTGGTTTTTCGGGGTTCGTTTGGACATTTTTATGCATTAATTGACTTTTCAATGCATTTATGTGCAATTCAAATTTGAACTACATGTGCATGCTCCAGTGCATATAAATTGGTTGAAAAATCAAATATGTGTCCTTGGGTGCATGCTTAGGTCCCATGCAAGAAATGGGAATGAATTTCAAACACCAGGGCACCGTTGATTGCCGGCCAAACATTGAGATGCTTGGTTTTTAAATTTTAGTAAATCCAAAACTCGTCTGAAATTCATGAAACTTGGCATGCTATCATGTAGCGGCATCAACATGCCGTGGTACAAATTTTGTCCCATTTGGGGCAGGTTTGGGTATATGCTTCTCACAAATCGGAGCTTCTCACAACAAGCATGATGGTTTTCGGTAGGGAACGTCCCACCTTTGGGGATGAAACGATATCCATTGCCTCTTATTGCTTTCAATTTTTTTTCTCGTGTCAACATAGAACAACAGGAGTGTTGTGTGAATTTTTGTGGTTTTTCGGGGTTCGTTTGGACATTTTTATGCATTAATTGACTTTTCAATGCATTTATGTGCAATTCAAATTTGAACTACATGCGCATGCTCCAGTGCATATAAATTGGTTGAAAAATCAAATATGTGTCCTTGGGTGCATGCTTAGGTCCCATGCAAGAAATGGGAATGAATTTCAAACACCAGGGCACCGTTGATTGCCGACCAAACATTGAGATGCTTGGTTTTTAAATTCTAGTAAATCCAAAACTCGTCTGAAATTCATGAAACTTGGCATGCTATCATGTAGCGGCATCAACATGCCGTGGTACAAATTTTGTCCCATTTGGGGCAGGTTTGGGTATATGCTTCTCACAAATCGGAGCTTCTCACAACAATCATGATGGTTTTCGGTAGGGAACGTCCCACCTTTGGGGATGAAACGATATCCATTGCCTCTTATTGCTTTCAAATTTTATTCTCGTGTCTACATAGAACAACAGGACTGTTGTGTGAATTTTTTTGATTTTTTGGGGTTCGTTTGGACATTTTTATGCATTAACTGAGTTTTCAATGCATTTATGTGCATAATTCAAATTTGAACTACATGCGCATGCTCTATTGCATATAAATTGGTTGAAAAATCAAATCTGTGTCCTTGGGTGCATGCTTAGGACCCATGCAAAAAATGGGAATGAATTTCAAACACCAGGGCACCGTTGATTGCCGGCAAAACGTTGAGATACTTTGTTTTTAAATTATAGTAAATCCAAAACTCGTCTGAAATTCATGAAACTTGGCATGCTATCATGGAAGGGCACCTGACATGCCGTGGTAAAAAATTTGTCCCGTTTGGGGCAGGTTTGGGTATATGCTTCTCACAAACCGAAGCTTCTCACAATAAGCATGATGGTTTTCGGTCGGGAACGGCCCAGCTTTGGGGACGAAACGATATCCATTGCCTATTATTGCTTTCAATTTTTTTTCTCGTGTCAACATAGAACAACAGGAGTGTTGTGTGAATTTTTTTTGTTTTTTCGGGGTTCGTTTGGACATTTTTATGCATTAAGTGAGTTTTCAAGGCATTTATGTGCATATTTCAAATTTGAACTACATGCGCATGCTCCAGTGCATATAAATGGGTTGAAAAATCAAATCTGTGTCCTTGGGTGCATGCTTAGGTCCCATGCAAGAAATGGGAATGAATTTCAAACACCAGGGCACCGTTGATTGCCGGCAAAACGTTGAGATACTTTGTTTTTAAATTATAGTAAATCCAAAACTCGTCTGAAATTCATGAAACTTGGCACAGTATCATGGAAGGGCACCCGACATGCCGTGGTACAAATTTTGTCCCATTTGGGTCAGGTTTGGGTATATGCTTCTCACAAACCGAAGCTTCTCACAACAAGCATGATGGTTTTCGGTAGGGAACGTCCCACCTTTGGGGACGAAACGATATCCATTGCCTCTTATTGCTTTCAAATTTTTTTCTCGTGTCAACATAGAACAACATGAGTGTTGTGTGAATTTTTGTGATTTTTCGGGGTTCGTTTGGACATTTTTATGCATTGACTGAGTTTTCAATGCATTTATGTGCATAATTCAAATTTGAACTACATGTGCATGATCCAGTGCATATAAATTGGTTGAAAAATCAAATCTGTGTCCTTGGAAATGGGAATGAATTTCAAACACCAGGGCACCGTTGATTGTCGGCAAAACATTGAGATACTTTGTTTTTAAATTCTAGTAAATCTAAAACTCGTCTGAAATTCATGAAACTCGGCATGCTATCATGGAAGGACACCCAACATGCTGTGATATTTTTCGTGTCCATTTTGAGAGAAGGCGCACTCGAATAATGACAGCCAACAAACGCATTTTGAAAAAAATAGCTGCCACTTTAATATCTCAAACGTTTGTATAATTCAAACCGTGTGTGTTCGGTTAACCATTCACGTGATGCCACGTGTCTTGGTTTTAATGGCTATAGGAGGTGTCGTGTGGACAGCTGCTTGACTGAACGGGAGGCGTGCGAGCGCAGTCCGGTGCGCAGGCTCACCGGGAAGCGTACAAGCTGTTCAACGCAGGATCTGTGCATCTCTTCAACGCAAATGGTTTAGATTACGGTATGCAAATTAAAGCCAGACTTCGGCGCTAAGCCAAGAGACAGTGCGATTTGTCAAAAAATGCAGCTAAAAGTCAATATCACTATCTATTTTTTGCAACTAAAATTCAGTAATTAAGCATAGATTTCATTCATACTAGAGATTAAGCAGTCGTTCTCACCGGGAAGCGAGACAGCCTTGGACCGCCGCCCGCCTCGCTCCCACTGGTCTATATTAATGGCGCCGCCGAGCGGCTGCACCCCCCCCATCCTCGCCACACACACAATTCCTCTCTCTCCGCCCGCATCCTCGACGCCGCTCTGAGTCCTCAAAGCCGTCAGTGTACGAGGATGCCGCCGAAGCGCCCCATCGGAGGGAGTGGCGACGCCGGGCCTGCTGAAGCACCGGAGCACGGCGTGAATATGGAGACAGAGGTTTCTGTCCCCGCCGAAGAGGTGGAGAACGAGGCTGCCAACAAGCGGAGGCGGGTCGAGAAAGAACCGCAGACGACTCCAGCAGGCCTAGACTTCATCAACACCCTCCCCGATGATATGTTGATGTCATCATATCCCTCCTCCCAATCCAAAATTGGGCGAGGACAGCTGCCGTTTCCCGGCGGTGGCGCACCCTATGGCTCTGCAACCCTATCGACCTCCACCACGCCCACAAGCTCTGCCATGGCTATCGCCAAAGCTTGGATGCATTTTCCGAGATCCTTGGCAGTCACCATGGCCCAATCAAAGGCCTTATCGCGGGCAAGTTCCGTTCCAATGGCAAGGAGCGAGCCAAGCTTGACGAGTGGTTCCGATCCCGCGCCATAGATCAGCTCGAGAAGCTAAGTTATAATGATGGGCATATGAGCTTGCTGCCAACGTCCGTGCTCCGCTTCGTGCCCACGCTGCGCCTCGCCAAGTTCATGAACTGCCATTCCCCCCCCCCCTTAATGACGCGCCCGCTCTTTTTCTACCTCGACTGAAGCACCTCGAGCTCGTCACCGTCCGCATCCCAAAGGATGACATGGAGCGCCTGCTCCGCGGCTGTACTGCACTCGAGTTCCTACGTCTTCAGGCGATGAATTGGTCGAGTACCTTGCACATCACCTCCAGGACTCTCCGCACTATTTATGTGTGTTGCTGGTGCTGCAACGAGAGATAAAAAAAGGTGGACCGCAATATGGTCATCCAGGACACACCTTCACTTCAGAGATTACTTGTAGTTGATCAACAAGGTCCAACAAGAATCAATGTCATTTCTGCGCCAAAATTGAAAGTGGTGGGCTACTCGTCTGTCAAATACTACAACTTTCAGGTACAACAGTCACCTTATATACCTCTCCTTCTTGATATCAACGTTATTTCTAGTTTTGAAGATGTATGTTCGTCTATCATCCAGCGAAGCTTCACCCAGACTCTGGGCACAATGAAGGTCTTGGCACTAGAATCTGTCGTCCCCAACCTGGACCAAGTTTTCAGTTGCCTGAGATGCTTTCCGTGCCTGAAGAAGCTATATATCGAGGTGATGTTCCTTTCCTGTTAAATGTTAACCATAAGGGAGTTCAATTTTTTGCACCTTTTCCCAAGTTTACAATGACAATGTACTATGATTTCTGAAGGATTTTTGGAGGATTTTAGGACATACACCCCCACCCCATATTGGTTGCTTCATTCATATGGTTACAATCGTCCATAAGCATTTCTCCTTTGGATTCATCTGTACTAGTTTTCTTAGGGAATTTTCCATCCAATCCAACCTCTTGTGAAGAAGGCTACATGTTTCTAGATTGTAATCAAATGCCCATGTTAATCATGCCAGATCGAAGATGGCACGTTGGTGCATTTTACAAATCCTGCAAACCAAATGGGCATGTAGCAGTGTTCAAAACTGCATGTAGGCACTGACATGTTCTCTTCTTTTTCAGTGCATACTAGGCCCGGTGGAAGATGTTTATAACCACAATCACATCGAATGCCTGGATCTGCATCTCCCAAATATTACTTTGAACTCCTACCGAGGGACCCCACCGGAGATTACACTCGCCATGTTCTTTCTTGCCAGAGCAAAGGTGTTGAGGGTACTGAGGTTGAACACGCATTTAATTAGGAAAGATCAATGGTATGATTATCAGAGGCGGCTGGTACTGCGGAATGGAAGTGCCTCCAAAAATGCCAAACTTCGTATTGGAAGAGCATATGGCAAAGCAATTGGAAGTTATTGTGTCAAACCCATACATGACTTGTCAGCGGTTGATCCCTTTTCAGAAATGACGCAGCTTGCAATGTTTGAATTTGGGCGTTGTAATCTTTGAATTTGAACCTTGCAATATTTATGGTATTTGTTATATTGAACCGTTTCTGTTCTCTTATCTCAATGCAAACAGTTCATCCGGATGAACCGCATGTCGTACATCGCACACACCTTGATCTGGCTGACCGTTTCTTTTGTGTTGCCTAATCACAAACAGTTCATTTGAGTGAACCGTATGCTATACATCGCACACACCTTCATCTGGCTGCCCGTTTATTTTGTTCCTCCTCATCGAAAACGATTAATTGAACTGAACCATATGCCCTGAATCACACACGCAACTAAAATCTGAACCATGTTTGATGCATCCGTTATCTCAAACGTTTTGCACCTTTTTTGACTGTTTTTTTACACCACCATTTGTGATTATTGCATCGCACACAGTTTCGTCGAAGGGTCTCTGATCATAGTGTCGCGTTAGCAGCATCCTGCAGTAGTGAACCCTCTCACTCGGGGGCTTAGCTGCGAACCAGATTCGCCTAAGTTTCAAAAACACTCCGAGTGAAGAGCAACCCTCTCACTCGGGGGCATAGCTACGAACCAGATTCGCCTAAGTTTCAAAAACACTCCGAGTGAAGAGCAACCCTCTCACTCGGGGGCTTAGCTGCGAACCAGATTCGCCTAAGTTTCAAAAACACTCCGAGTGAAGAGCAACCCTCTCACTCGGGGGCTTAGCTGCGAGCATGTACTCGCCTAAGTTTCAAATACACTCCGAGTGAAGAGTAACCCTCTCACTCAGGGGCTTAGCTGCGAACCAGATTTGCCTAAGTTTCAAAAACACTCCGAGTGAAGAGCAACCCTCTCACTCGGGGGCTTAGTTGCGACCCTGTACTTGCCTAAGTTTCAAAAACACTCCGAGTGAAGAGCAACCCTCTCACTCGGGGGCTTAGCTGCGACCCTGTACTCGCCTAAGTTTCAAATACACTCCAAGTGAAGAGCAACCCTCTCACTCAGGGGCTTAGGTGCGACCCTGTACTCGCCTAAGTTTCAAAAACACTCTGAGTGAAGAGCAACCCTCTCACTCGGGGGCTTACCTGCGACCCCGTACTCGCCTAAGTTTCAAAACATACTCCGAGTGAAGAGCAACCCTCTCACTCGGGAGCTTAGCTGCGACCCTGTACTCGCCTAAGTTTCCAAAACACTCCGAGTGAAGAGCAACCCTCTCACTCGGGGGCTTAGCCGCGACCCCGTATTCGCCTAAGTTTCAAATACACTCCGAGTGAAGAGCAACCCTCTCACTCGGGGGCTTAGCTGCGACCCCGTATTCGCCTAAGTTTCAAATACACTCCGAGTGAAGAGCAACCGTCTCACTCAGGGGCTTAGCTGCGACCCCGTACTCGCTTAAGTTTCAAATATACTCCGAGTGAAGAGCAACCCTCTCACTCAGGGACTTAGCTACGATCCCGTACCCGCCTAAGTTTCAAACACACTTCGAGTGAAGAGCAACCCTCTCACTCGGGAGGAGCAATTCGCTAATTCAACGAGGTGCATCCCGAGCTACACCACAAGTACAATGTCTGGATGCACTCTGAGCTACGGCACAAGTACAAGGTCTGGATGCACTCTGAGCTGCGCCACAAGTACAAAGTCTATTTTGAGTGAAGAACAATCTCCTCACTTGAAGACTTAGCTGCGATCCCAGATTTGCCTAAGTCAAAAAATCTGAGAACAATGGAGATAAAGCAACTACATTCAAATAAAACAACCAAGTTCGGATAAATCCAGCAAGGTTCGAACTACCAGCAGAAGTACTCGAGCATTAGGCCCGAAAGAGTTTAACGATTACAAAATCACTCGACATTCTGAAGCAAATAAAGTCAAGCTATCAAGTCTTTCACTCGGCAGGAGGAGGGCTGGCTGGCTCGACAAAAGTATCCAAGTCGATGCTGTCTACAATGCGAGTGGCTGCGTCGATGAAGGTCTCCATGAAAGTTTGAAACTGAAGCTTCTTGGTGTTAGCCACCTGAAGAGCCTTCAACTTCTCTTCCTTGGCGTCCTTGCAATGAACACGGATGAGTGATAAAGCCACATCAGCACCGCAGCGAGCAGCTGACTTCTTCCACGCCTGCACTCGGTCTGGGATGCTGTTGAGTCAAGTCATTAGTGACTCGAGATCATTCATAAGCACATCCTCTGGCCCCAGCTCATTGTCTATCCGTGACAATGCAACTTTCAGTCGGGCGACGTCCAAGACGCTGGCGAGGCGAGATTCCAATCGCAGGACGTTCATGGCAGCTTCATCCTTGATGGGAGAGTTGATGGGGTCCAGTCCTTTCTCGATCCGCAAGTTTCCTCCTTAAAATTTTGACAGAACTCTGCACGCACAGAAAGGTAATGAATTGGCAGCAAACATGGTGAAGAATTTTTTTTGCAATCAGTCGGATAAGGGAAAGTACCTTCAAGCATGAGAACATCTTCTTGGCAAGACCACCTAGATAAGTTTCCAGTTCGTCTCTCTTCTGAGTGGGAACATCCACTTTGTCAGCCAAAGCCACCTTCTCCTCCTTCAGTTGCATAGCTTCTTTCTTCGCCTCGTCAATAGCAGTTTTTAGCTTGGCGTTAGTTCTTCCAACTTTCCGACTGAAGCCAGCTTCCTGTCAGCAAGTTCAGTCTTCTCACGGGCCGTCTTCTGCGCCCCCACGAGATCAAGGTCCATCTGTTCCAAAGCCTTCTTCATTTTGACTAAAGAAATAACATTCCTCGGACGAGCTTGGAGTTGACGGTTTTCACTACGCACATCTGCTCGAGTGGAATCACTCGGTTCAAAGAATGGAAAGGAAAAAAATGACTGATCTTGAACGAGATTCACTCGGGGACCTATGGTCACCATGCGTCCTCTCGGACCATCGTGGCTAAAGCATACCGAGCAGGATTCTACTGGCCACGGGCAAATGAGATGGCGAAGGATATCGTCGACACATGTGAAGGCTGCCAGTTTTACTCGAACATGTCCCACAAACCTGCATCAGCTTTGAAGACTATCCCACTCATCTGGCCATTTGTTTTGTGGGGACTAGACATGGTTGGGCCCTTAAGAACCTGCAGAAGTGGTTTCACTCACTTGCTCATAGCAGTCGACAAGTTCACTAAGTGGATCGAAGCAAAACCTATCAAGAACCTAGACTCAAGCACATCCATTAGCTTCATCAAAGGATTGGTGTTCCGGTCAGAGTTCCGCACAGCATCATCACGGACAACGGCTCAAACTTTGATTCTGATGAGTTCAGAGCATACTGTGCTTCCCAAGGCACTCGGGTCGACTATGCATTGGTTGCGCACCCGTAGTCGAATGGGAAAGCTGAAAGAGCATATGGTTTGATCCTCCAAGGGTTGAAACCCCGATTGATGCGCGACCTCAAGCATGCAGCTGGCGCTTGGGTGACCGAGTTGCCATCTGTTCTGTGGGCATTAAGGACAACTCCCAACCGGTCGACTGGTCGAACCCCTTTCTTCATGGTGTACGAGGCTGAAGTTGTGCTTCCGAATGATTTGCTGCACAATGCCCCTCGAGTGGAACTTTTCTCAAAGGATGAGGCAGAGCAAGCACGACAAGATGTCGTCGATCTTATGGAGGAAGATCGGGAGATGGCTTTGATCCGGTCGACCATTTATCAGCAAGACCTTCGTTGATTCCACGCCCGAAATGTCAAAGGTCAAGCATTTTCAGGAAGGAGACCTTCTGCTCCGAGTGCATCGGCAGAGGCCTCATAAGCTTGCCCCTGCCTGGGAAGGACCCTTCATCATCACCAAGGTGCTCCACAATGGGGCGTATCATCTTTACAATGTAGCCAAGAAGCAAGACGAATCGCGCTCTTGGAACGCGGATCTGCTCCGCCGCTTTTATACCTAAACACTCAGATTGTCGAGATGTAATAAGAAGTACTTTTCAGATTGTTTATCAAAGACATGATTTATGTAGTCTCCTAATGATTGTTTTCGCATAAGTGTGTGTCCAAATCCCCCAGTGGGTGGCTTAGCCGCGAACCCGATTCGCCTAAGTTTCAAAAACACTCCGAGTGAAGAGCAATCCTCTCACTCGGGGGCTTAGCTGTGAACCAGATTCGCCTAAGTTTAAAAAACACCCCCAGTGAAGAGCAACCCTCTCACTTGGGGGCTTAGCTGCGAACCAGATTCGCCTAATTTTCAAAAACACTCCGAGTGAAGAGCAACCCTCTCACTCGGGCGCTTAGTTGTGACCCTGTACTCGCCTCAGTTTCAAATACACTCCGAGTGAAGAGCAACCCTCTCACTTGGGGGCTTAGCTGCGAACCAGATTCGCCTAAGTTTCAAACACACTCCAAGTGAAGAGCAGCCCTCTCACTCGGGGGCTTAGCTGAACCAGATTCGCCTAAGTTTCAAAAACACTCCGAGTGAAGAGCAACCCTCTCACTCGGGGGCTTAGCTGCGACCCTGTACTCGCCTAAGTTTCAAATACACTCCGAGTGAAGAGCAACCCTCTCACTCGGGGGATTAGCTGTGAACCAGATTCGCCTATGTTTCAAAAACACTCCGAGTGAAGAGCAACCCTCTCACTCTGGGGCTTAGTTGCGACCCTGTACTCGCCTAAGTTTCAAAAACACTCCGAGTGAAGAGCAACCCTCTCACTCGCGGGCTTAGCTGCGACCGTGTACTCGCCTAAGTGTCAAATACACTCCGAGTGAAGAGCAACCCTCTCACTCAGGGGCTTAGTTGCGGACTTGTACTCGCCTAAGTTTCAAACACACTCCGAGTGAAGAGCAACCCTCTCACTCGGGGGCTTAGCTGCGACCCCGTACTCGCCTAAGTTTCAAAACATACTCTGAGTGAAGACCAACCCTCTCACTCGGGAGCTTAGCTGCGACCCCATACTCGCCAAGGTTTCCAAAACACTCTGAGTGAAGAGCAACCCTCTCACTCGGGGGCTTAGCTGCAACCCCATATTCGCCTAAGTTTCAAATACACTCTGAGTGAAGAGCAACCCTCTCACTCGGAGGCTTAGCTGTGACCCCGTACTCGCCTAAGTTTCAAATACACTTCGAGTGAAGAGCAACCCTCTCACTCGGGGGCTTAGCTGCGACCCCGTACTCGCCTAAGTTTCAAATATACTCCGAGTGAAGAGCAACCCTCTCACTCGGGGACTTAGCTGCAATCCCGTACTCGCCTAAGTTTCAAAACACACTTCGAGTGAAGAGAAACCCTCTCACTCGGGAGGAGCAATTCGCTAATTCAACGAGGTACACCCTGAGCTGCGCCACAAGTACAATGTCTGGATGCACTCTGAGCTGCGGCACAAGTACAAGGTCTGGATGCACTCTGAGCTGCGCCACAAGTACAAAGTCTATTCTGAGTGAAGAACAATCTCCTCACTTGAAGACTTAGCTGCGATCCCGGATTCGCCTAAGTCAAAAAATCCGAGAACAATGGAGATAAAGCAACTGCATTCAAATAAACAACCAAGTTCAGATAAATCCAGCAAGGTTTAGAACTACCAGCAGAAGTACTTGGGCGTCAGGCCCGAAAGAGTTTAACTATTACAAAATCACTCGGCATTCCGAGGAAAATAAAGTCAAGCTATCAAGTCTATCACTCGACAGGAGGAGGGCTAGCTGGCTTGACCAAAGTATCCAAGTCGATGCCGTTTACGATGCGAGTGGCTGCGTCGATGAAGGTCTCTATGAAAGATTGAAATTGAAGCTTCTTGGTGGTAGCCACCTAAAGAGCCTTCAGCTTCTCTTCCTTGGCGTCCTTGCAATGAGCACGGACGAGTGATAAAGCTACATCAGCACCATAGTGAGCAGCTGACTTCTTCCACGCCTGCACTCGGTCTGGGATGATGTTGAGTCAAGTCATCAGTTACTCGAGATCATTCATAAGCACATCCTCTGGCCACAACTCCTTGTCTATCTGTGACAATGCAACTTTCAGTCGGGCAACGTCCAAGACGCTGGCGAGGCGAGATTCCAGTCGCAGCACGCTCATGGCAGCTTCATCCTTGATGGGAGAGTTGATGGGGTCCAGTCCTTTCTCGATCCGCCCAGTTTCCTCCTCAAAATTTTGACAGAACTCTGCACGCACAGAAAGGTAATGAATTGGCAGCAACGTGGTGAAGAAGTTTTTTTGCAATCAGTCGGATAAGGGAAAGTACCTTCAAGCATGAGGAACATCTTCTTGGCAAGACCACCCAAATAAGTTTCCAGTTCGTCTCTCTTCCGAGTGAGAACATCCCCTTTGTCAGCCAAAGCCACCTTCTCCTCCTTCAGTTGCACAGCTTCTTTCTTCGCCTCGTCAACAGCAGTTTTCAGCTTGCTGTTCTTCTCTTCCAACTTTCCAACTGAAGCCGGCTTCCTGTTAGCAAGTTCAGTCTTCTCACGCTGTCTTCTACGCCCCCGCGAGATCAAGGTCCTTCTGCTCCAAATCCTGCTTCATTTTTTCTAAAGAAATAACATTCCTTAGACGAGCTTGGAGTTGACAGTTTTCACTACGTGGAATCACTCGGTTCAAAGAATGGAAATGAAAAAATGACGAGGCAAATAGTCAGCGAGTGGTTACCTCCCATGACAGCTACTTCATCTTGGGCTTTCTTCAGGTTCTCCTTGGCCAGATCCAGGTCAAGCTTGAGTTGGTTTCTCTCCCGTTCCAAGGCAGCATACTGAGTCCCAAGTTCACAAGATTTCTACAATCAACAACAAGACAGATCAATCGACAGTTGATTACTTCCGAGTGAAAAAGTGCAAGATCAAATTGCTATGACAAAAGAGTTCTAAGACTGCTGCCGAATCAAACATTCAACAGTAGTCTCGGGGACTACACCCAGTGGGTGCAATTAGCGTGCCCCCACTGGTTCGATTTCCCACTTGGCATGATCTACCCAGCCCAAGTGGAAGAGGCAAAAAAATACACATATCATCATTCATTCTCAGACCACCGCTGACTGCTCGCAGTCGACGGTGGTCTCGGGGACTACACCTAGTGGGTGCACTTAGCATGCCCCCACTAGATCAGTTCCCACTCGGCACGACCTGTCTGCACTGAGTGGAAGTCCTACAAACAGACATATCGCCAAAGACCCCCGCCGAATCAAACATTCGACGGTGGTCTCGGGGACTACACCCAGTGGGTGCACTCAGCATGCCCCCACTGGAACAAGATCCCACTTGACACGATCCGGTCGACTCAAGTGGAAGAACTACAAAGCAAAAGTTAAAACACCCAGTGGGTGAGCGGATGCAAGGTGCAGACTCATGATAGATGCACATTAAAGGTTCCAAAACGCTCATCCATGGACATCTTACGAATAATAAAGCAACAGTTCTCAGGAAGCATATCCTAACAGAGCAAAGGTCAAGCTGGAAAAACCAATCGGAAATCAACTTACAATCCCACTTACTCGGACATTGTCTTGGAGGGCAGAGCTGGCGTCATAGGCGGCCTTGCTGGTGTCATACACCACTTTCAGTCGGTCCATCATCAGACCTGCCTGCATCATGGCTTCCTTAACAGCTCCTACTTGGTCCTCCGGGACGTGATGCATAACAAATGGAAGAGATGATGGAACAGATGACGTGGCCAGTGGGGTTGGAGCTTGAGGTGGTGCAATCGGACCAGAAGCCTGAATAGTCGACGTTGAAGGTTGGTCAGTCGACACAGGTTTAGCAAAAGAGACTGTAGCCCGTACTGGATCTTCAAGTTGGTGAACTACAGGCCCGGATGCTGAGCGATACATTCTGCTGGTAGGAACCCTCTTGCTCAAAGCCTTGGCTCTTCTTCCTGTACTTCTTTGTGGTACATCCTCATCGTCATCATCTGGAAGCTGGATAACATTCATTGGCACTGCAAACACTCGACGGTAAGATTTCAGTCGACCAGAAAGTCAATTGACAAAACATGAACGTGGCTATGGTATCATACCTGCCCGAGAGGTGGCCGCATCCGCGGTCTCCGCATCACCACGCTCCTCGTCGATATCCATGGATGTTATAGAGGTAGCAGCACTGAAAGTTCCAAATTTCACTCAGTCAAATAAGCAAAGGAGTCCACGATAACACAAAAGAATAAAGGAAAGGGACACTTACGTTGAAGCAACAGGCATAGCCACCTTGATTCTGGGCAGGGCCTTCCGGGGCTTGGGTGGAGCAACTTTAGCCTGCTTTGCGGCCTTCTCTGTCGGCTCGGGAGTTGATGTCCGAGTGCGTTTGGGAATCTTTGCACTCGACGCAGCAGCTTTGCCACGTCCCCTGCAGGGTCTTGCGATTGTTTGGAACATCGTTCGGAACGGGGCGGTAAATCGACCTCCTCGCTGCTACCAGAGTCTTCTTTGTCATCTTCACTGTCATCTACATACTGATAATCAGCGCCCTCGTCATCGCTCTCAACTCCTTCTTGATGTTGCTCTCCGTCCGGCATTGAGTACATCTTGGTGAATATCTACAAGACACAAGTTACAAGTATCAGCCGGATTCAAGAATAATTGTAGATCGAAAAAACACTCAGTAAATGGAGCATGACCTCTTCTGGAGCATTGTTGGCTTCAAACGACAGAATTCTTCTAGCCCCCCGAGGGTTGTCTTTGTTGCCAGTAATGCTCCGGAGCCACTGGGCCATCGTCTCTTCGTCAACCTCCTCAGGGTAGATTCGAGCGGTGTCTTCAGGGCCCGAGTACATCCACATTGGGTGGTCACGAGCTTGGAGAGGCTGGATGCGTCGACTGAGGAACACCTCTAGAAGATCCATGCCAGTCATTCCGCCCTGGACTAATGAAACGACTGTGTCGACTAACATTTGCACCTCCCCCTTCTCCTCATTCGCTACAGTTAGTGAACGAGGGGTGCGAAGTCTCTCTAGAGAGAAAGGAGGAAGACCAGTCGACTGACCGGGAGTCAGAATATCTTTGCAGTAGAACCAAGTCGACTGCCATCCCTTAACTGACTCGGGAAATGTCATGGGAGGAAAAGTACTTCTACCCCTCATCTGGATTCCTAAACCCCCACACATCTGGATCATGTGCGTCTTTTCGTCGTCTGGGTTGGCTTTCTTTACCGACTGGGATCACAAGTGAAAACGTGTTTGAACAAGCCCCAGTGCGGCTGGCACCCAAGGAAGTTCTCGCAAATGGAAACAAATGCAGCGAGGTACCAGATTGTGTTGGGAGGAAAGTGATGGATCTGAGCACCGAAGAAATTCAAAAAACCCCGGAAGAATGGATGCGGGGGTAGGGAGAAACCTCGATCGACGTGGGTGGTGAGGAGGACGCACTCACCCTCGCGCGGCTGGGGCTCGGATCCCCCCCCCCCCGGCAGCCTGCAAGATCCATGAGCAATCAAGTCGTCGTGGGAGAGATTCTCCAAGTCCTCCTTCATGATGGTGGAGCGGATCCAGTCCCCCTGGATCCAACCAGGCGGCAGACCGGACCACGACGACGACCCACAAGCCGTCTTCTTGCCCTTCGTTGTCGCCTTCTTCGCGCGCTCCAGAGCCACAGTCTGTTGGGGAACACAGTAATTTAACAAAAATCCTACGCACATGCAAGATCCATCTAGGTGATGCATAGCAACGAGAGGGGAGAGTGTTGCCTACGTACCCTCGTAGACCGAGAGCGGAAGCGTTATGACAACGTGGTTGATGTAGTCGTACGTCTTCACGAACCGACCGATCCTAGTACCGAAAGTACGGCACCTCCGCGATCTGCACACGTTCAGCTCGGTGACGTCCCACGAACTCTCGATCCAGCTGAGTGTCGAGGGAGAGCTTCGTCAGCACGATGGCAAGATGACGGTGATGATGAAGCTACCGGCGCAGGGCTTCGCCTAAGCACTACGGCGATATGACCGAGGTGGATTATGGTGGAGGGGGCACCGCACACGGCTAAGACAATGATCAACTTGTCTGTCTATGGGGTGCCCCTCCCCCGTATATAAAGGAGTGGAGGAGGGGGGAGGGCCGGCCCTCTATGGCGCGCCCTGGAGGAGTCCTACTCCCACCGGGAGTAGGATTCCCCCCCCCCTCCCTAGTTGGACTAGGAGAGGAAGGAAAGGGGAGGAAGGAGGAAGGAGGAAGGAAAGGGGGTGCTGGCCCCCCACCCAATTCGGATTGGGCTTGGGGGGCGCCCCCTCCTAGGCTTCCTTCTCCTCTCTCCCACTATGGCCCAATAAGGCCCATATACTTCCCGGGGGGTTCCGATAACCTCCCGATACTCCGGTAAATGCCCAAACTCACCCGGAACCATTCCGATGTCCAAATATAGCCATCCAATATATCGATCTTGATGTCTCGACCATTTCGAGACTCCTCCTCATGTCCGTGATCATATCCGGGACTCTGAACTACCTTCGGTACATCAAAACACATAAACTCATAATACCGATCGTCACCGAATGTTAAGCGTGCGGACCCTACGGGTTCGAGAACTATGTAGACATGACCGAGACACGTCTCCGGTCAATAACCAATAGCGAAACCTGGATGTTCATATTGGCTCCCACGTATTCTATGAAGATCTTTATCGGTCAAACCACATAACACATACGTTGTTCCTTTTGTCATCGGTATGTTACTTGCCCGAGATTCGATCGTCGGTATCTCAATACCTAGTTCAATCTCGTTACCGGCAAGTCTCTTTACTTGTTCCGTAATGCATCATCCTGTAACTAACTCATTAGTCACATTGCTTGCAAGGCTTATAGTGATGTGCATTACTGAGAGGGCCCAGAGATACCTCTCCGACAATCGGAGTGACAAATCCTAATCTCGATCTATGCCAACTCAACAAACACCATCGGAGACACCTGTAGAGCACCTTAATAATCACCCAGTTACGTTGTGACGTTTGGTAGCACACAAAGTGTTCCTCTGGTATTCGGGGGTTGCATAATCTCATAGTCATAGGAACATGTATAAGTCATGAAGAAAGCAATAGCAACATACTAAACGATCAAGTGCTAAGCTAACGGAATGGGTCCAGTCAATCACATCATTCTCTAATGATGTGATCCCGTTAATCAAATGAAAACTCATTTCTATGGCTAGGAAACTTAACCATCTTTGATTCAACGAACTAGTCAACTAGTGACACTCTGTTTGTCTATGTATTCACACATGTACTAAGTTTCCGGTTAATACCATTCTAGCATGAATAATAAACATTTATCATGATATAAGTAAATATAAATAACAACTTTATTATTGCCTCTAGGGCATATTTCCTTCAGTCTCCCACTTGCACTAGAGTCAATAATCTAGATTACACAGTAATGATTCTAACACCCATGGAGTCTTGGTGTTGATCATGTTTTGCTCGTGAGAGAGGCTTAGTCAACGGGTTTTCAATATTCAGATCCGTATGTATCTTGCAAATCTCTATGTCTCCCTCCTTGACTTGATCGCGGATGGAATTGAAGCGTCTCTTGATGTGCTTGGTTCTCTTGTGAAATCTGGATTCCTTTGCCAAGGCAATTGCACCAGTATTGTCACAAAAGATTTACATTGGACCCGATGCACTAGGTATGACACCTAGATCGGATATGAACTCCTTCATCCAGACACCTTCATTTGCTGCTTCCGAAGCAGCTATGTACTCCGCTTCACACGTAGATCCCCCCACGACGCTTTGCTTAGAACTGCACCAACTAACAGCTCCACCGTTCAATATAAATACGTATCCGGTTTGTGACTTAGAGTCATCCGGATCAGTGTCAAAGCTTGCATCGACGTAACCATTTACGACGAGCTCTTTGTCACCTCCATAAACGAGAAACATATCCTTAGTCCTTTTCAGGTATTTCAGGATGTTCTTGACCGTTGTCCAGTGACCCACTCCTGGATTACTTTGGTACTTCCCTGCTAAACTAATAGCAAGGCACACATCAGGTCTGGTACACAGCATTGCATACACGATAGAACCTATGGCTGAAGCATAGGGAATGACTTTCATTTTCTCTCTATCTTCTGCAGTGGTCGGGCATTGAGTCTGACTCAACTTCACACCTTGTAACACAGGCAAGAACCCTTTCTTAGCTTGATCCATTTTGAACTTCTTCAAAACTTTATCAAGGTATGTGCTTTGTGAAAGTCCAATTAAGCGTCTTGATCTATCTCTATAGATCTTGATGCCCAATATATAAGCAGCTTCACCGAGGTCTTTCATTGAAAAACTCTTATTCAAGTATCCTTTTATGCTATCCAGAAATTCTATATCATTTCCAATCAACAATATGTCATCCACATATAATATTAGAAATGCTACAGAGCTCCCACTCACTTTCTTGTAAATACAGGCTTCTCCAAAAGTCTGTATAAAACCATATGCTTTGATCACACTATCAAAACGTTTATTCCAACTCCGAGATGCTTGCACCAGTCCATAAATGGATCGCTGGAGCTTGCACACTTTGTTAGCATCCTTTGGATCGATAAAACCTTCAGGTTGCATCATATACAACTCTTCTTCCAGAAATCCATTCAGGAATGCAGTCTTTACATCCATTGCCAAATTTCATAATCATAAAATGCAGTATAACATGATTCGGACGGACTTAAGCATCGCTACGGGTGAGAATGTCTCATCATAGTCAACTCCTTGAACTTATCGAAAACCTTTCGCAACAAGTCGAGCTTTGTAGACAGTAACATTACCATCAGCGTCAGTCTTCTTCTTGAAGATCCATTTATTCTCGATGGCTTGCCGATCATCGGCAAGTCAACCAAAGTCCACACTTTGTTCTCATACATGGATCCCATCTCAGATTTCATGGCCTCAAGCCATTTCGCGGAATCTGGGCTCATCATCGCTTCCTCATAGTTCGTAGGTTCATCATGGTCAAGTAACATGACCTCCAAAACTGGATTACCGTACCACTCTGGTGTGGATCTTACTCTGGTTGACCTACGAGGTTCGGTAGTAACTTGATCTGAAGTTACATGATCATCATCATTAGCTTCCTCACTAATTGGCGTAGGAGTCACAGGAACAGATTTCTGTGATGAACTACTTTCGAATAAGGGAGTAGGTATAGTTACCTCATCAAGTTCTACTTTCCTCCCACTCACTTCTTTTGAGAGAAACTCCTTCTCTAGAAAGGATCCATTCTTAGCAACGAATGTCTTGCCTTCGGATCTGTGATAGAAGGTGTACCCAACAGTCTCCTTTGGGTATCCTATGAAGACACATTTCTCCGATTTGGGTTCGAGCTTATCACGTTGAAGCTTTTTCACATAAGCATCACAGCCCCAAACCTTAAAAACGACAACTTGGGTTTCTTGCCAAACCATAGTTCATAAGGCGTCATCTCAACGGATTTAGATGGTTCCCTATTTAACGTGAATGCAGCCGTCTCTAAAGCATAACCCTAAAACGATAGCGATAAATCAGTAAGAGACATCATAGATCGCACCATATCTAGTAAAGTACGATTACGACGTTCGGACACACCATTACGTTGTGGTGTTCCGGGTGGCGTGAGTTGCGAAACTATTCCGCATTGTTTCAAATAAAGACCAAACTCGTAACTCAAATATTCTCCTCCACGATCAGATCGTAGAAACTTTATTTTCTTGTTACGATGATTTTCCACTTCACTCTAAAATTCTTTGAACTTTTCAAATGTTTCAGACTTATGTTTCATTAAGTAGATATACCCATATCTGCTCAAATCATCTGTGAAGGTGAGAAAATAAAGATACCCGCCGCGAGCCTCAATATTCATCGGACCACATACATCAGTATGTATGATTTCCAACAAATTTGTTGCTCGCTCCATTGTTCCGGAGAACGACTTTTTAGTCATCTTGCCCATGTGGCATGGTTCGCAAGTACCAAGTGATTCATAATCAAGTGATTCCAAAAGTCCATCAGAATTGAGTTTCTTCATGCGCTTTACACCAATATGACCCAAACGGCAGTGCCACAAATAGGTTGCCCTATCATTATCAACTCTGCATCTTTTGGCTTCAATATTATGAATATGTGTGTCACTACTATCGAGATTCCAACAAAAATAGACCACTCCCCAAGGGTGCATGACCATAAAATATATTACTCATATAAATAGAACAACAATTATTCTCTGATTTAAATGAATAACCGTCTCACATCAAACAAGATCCAGATATAATGTTCATGCTTAACGCTGGCACCAAATAACAATTATTCAGGTCTAAAACTAATCCCGAAGGTAGATGTAGAGGTAGCGTGCTGACGACGATCACATCGACTTTGGAACCATTTCCCACGCGCATCGTCACCTTGTCCTTAGCCAATCTTCGCTTAATACGTAGTCCCTGCTTCGAGTTGCAAATATTAGCAATAGAACCAGTATCAAATACCCAGGCACTACTGCGAGCATTAGTAAGGTACACATCAATAACATGTATATCACATATACCTTTGTTCACCTTGCCATCCTTCTTATCCGCCAAATACATGGGGCAGTTCCACTTCCAGTGACCAGTCCCTTTGTAGTAGAAGCACTCAGTCTCAGGCTTAGGTCCAGACTTGGGCTTCTTTACTTGAGCAGCAACTTGCTTGTCGTTCTTCTTGAAGTTCCCCTTCTTCCCTTTACCTTTTTTCTTGAAACTAGTGATCTTGTTTACCATCAACACTTGATGCTCTTTCTTGATTTCTACCTCCGCAGCCTTTAGCATTGCGAAGAGCTCGGGAATTGTCTTATCCATCCCTTGCATATTATAGTTCATCACGAAGCTCTTGTAGCTTGGTGGCAATGATTGAATAATTCTGTCAATGACACTATCATCAGGAAGATTAACTCCCAGTTGAATCAAGTGATTGTTATACCCAGACATTTTGAGTATATGTTCACTGACAGAACTATTCTCATCCATTTTGCAGCTGTAGAACTTATTGGAGACTTCATATCTCTCAATCCGGGCATTTGCTTGAAATATTAACTTCAACTCCTGGAACATCTCATATGCTCCATGACGTTCAAAACGTCGTTGAAGTCCCGGTTCTAAGCCGTAAAGCATGGCACACTGAACTATCGAGTAGTCATCAGCTTTGCTCTGCCAGACGTTCATAACATCTGGCGTTGCTCCTGCGGCGGGTTTGGCACCTAGTAGTGCTTCCAAGACGTAATTCTTCTGTGCAACAATGAGGATAATCCTCAAGTTACGGACCCAGTCCGTGTAGTTGCTACCATCATCTTTCAACTTAGCTTTCTCTAGGAACGCATTAAAATTCAACGGAACAACAGCACGGGCCATCTATCTACAACAACATAGACATGCAAAATACTATCAGGTACTAAGTTCATGATAAATTAAAGTTCAATTAATCAAATTACTTAAGAACTCCCACTTAGATAGACATCCCTCTAATCATCTAAGTGATCACGTGATCCAAATCAACTAAACCATGTCCGATCATCACGTGAGATGGAGTAGTTTTCAATGGTGAACATCACTATGTTGATCATATCTACTATATGATTCATGCTCGACCTTTCGGTCTCAGTGTTCCGAGGCCATATCTGCATATGCTAGGCTCGTCAAGTTTAACCCGAGTATTCTGCGTGTGCAAAACTGGCTTGCACCCGTTGTATGTGAACGTAGAGCTTATCACACCCGATCATCACGTGGTGTCTCGGCACGACGAACTTTCGCAACGGTGCATACTCAGGGAGAACACTTGTACCTTGAAATTTAGTGAGAGATCATCTTATAATGCTACCGCCGAACTAAGCAAAATAAGATGCATAAAGGATAAACATCACATGCAATCAATATAAGTGATATGATATGGCCATCATCATCTTGTGCATTTGATCTCCATCTCCAAAGCACCGTCATGATCACCATCATCACCGGCTTGACACCTTGATCTCCATCGAAGCATCGTTGTCGTCTCGCCAACTATTGCCTCTACGACTATCGCTACCGCTTAGTGATAAAGTAAAGCAATTACATGGCGATTGCATTTCATACAATAAAGCGACAACCATATGGCTCCTGCCAGTTGCCGATAACTCTGTTACAAAACATGATCATCTCATACAATAAAATTTAGCATCATGTCTTGACCATATCACATCACAACATGCCCTGCAAAAACAAGTTGGACGTCCTATACTTTGTTGTTGCAAGTTTTACGTGGCTGCTATGGGCTGAGCAAGAACCGTTCTTACCTACGCATCAAAACCACAATGATTTTTCGTCAAGTGTGATGTTTTAACCTTCAACAAGGACCGGGCGTAGCCACACTCAATTCAACTAAAGTTGGAGAAACTGACACCTAACAGCCACCTGTGTGCGAAGCACGTCGGTAGAACCAGTCTCGCGTAAGCATATGCGTAATGTCGGCCCGGGCCGCTTCATCCAACAATACCGCCGAATCAAAGTATGACATGCTGGTAAGCAGTATGACTATTATTGCACACAACTCTTTGTGTTCTACTCTTGCATATAACATCTATGCATAGACCTGGCTCGGATGCCACTGTTGGGGAACGCAGTAATTTCAAAAAAAATCCTACGCACATGCAAGATACATCTAGGTGATGCATAGCAACGAGAGGGGAGAGTGTTGTCTACGTACCCTCGTAGACCGAAAGCGGAAGCGTTATGACAACGCGGTTGATGTAGTCGTACGTCTTCACGATCCGACCGATCCTAGTACCGAAAGTACGGCACCTCCGCGATCTGCACACGTTCAGCTCGGTGACGTCCCACGAACTCTCGATCTAGCTGAGTGTCGAGGGAGAGCTTCGTCAGCATGACGGTGTGATGATGGTGATGATGAAGCTACCGGCGCAGGGCTTCGCCTAAGCACTACGGCGATATGACCAAGGTGGATTATGGTGGAGGGGGGCACCGCACACGGCTAAGACAATGATCAACTTGTCTGTCTATGGGGTGCCCCCTCCCCCGTATATAAAGGAGTGGAGGAGGGGGAGGGCCGGCCCTCTGTGTGCGCCCTGGAGGAGTTACTCCCACCGGGAGTAGGATTCCCCCCCCCCTCCCTAGTTGGACTAGGAGAGGAAGGAAGGGGGAGGAAGGAGGAAGGAAAGGGGGTGCCGGCCCCCCACCCAATTCGGATTGGGCTTGGGGGGCGCCCCCTCCTAGGCTCCCTTCTCCTCTCTCCCACTATGGCCCAATAAGGCCCATATACTTCCCGGGGGGTTCCGATAACCTCCCGGTACTCCGGTAAATGCCCGAACTCACCCGGAACCATTCCGATGTCCAAATATAGCCATCCAATATATCGAGCTTTATGTCTCGACCATTTCGAGACTCCTCCTCATGTCCGTGATCATATCCGGGACTCCGAACTACCTTCGGTACATCAAAACACATAAACTCATAATACCGATCGTCACCGAACGTTAAGCGTGCGGACCCTGCGGGTTCGAGAACTATGTAGACATGACCGAGACACGTCTCTGATCAATAACCAATAGCGGAACCTGGATGTTCATATTGGCTCCCACATATTCTACGAAGATCTTTATCGGTCAAATCGCATAACACATATGTTGTTCCTTTTGTCATCGGTATGTTACTTGCCCGAGATTCGATCGTCGGTATCTCAATACCTAGTTCAATCTCATTACCGGCAAGTCTCTTTACTTGTTCCGTAATGCATCATCCTGTAACTAACTCATTAGTCACATTGCTTGCAAGGCTTATAGTGATGTGCATTACTGAGAGGGCCCAGAGATACCTCCCCGACAATCGGAGTGACAAATCCTAATCTCGATCTATGCCAACTCAACAAACACCATTGGAGACACCTGTAGAGCACCTTTATAATCACCCAGTTACGTTGTGACGATTGGTAGCACACAAAGTGTTCCTCCGGTATTCGGGGGTTGCATAATCTCATAGTCATAGGAACATGTATAAGTCATGAAGAAAGCAATAGCAACATACTAAACGATCAAGTGCTAAGCTAACGGAATGGGTCAAGTTAATCACATCATTCTCTAATGATGTGATCCCGTTAATCAAATGACAACTCATGCCTATGGCTAGGAAACTTAACCATCTTTGATTCAACGAACTAGTCAACTAGTGACACTCTGTTTGTCTATGTATTCACACATGTACTAAGTTTCCGGTTAATACCATTCTAGCATGAATAATAAACATTTATCATGATATAAGTAAATATAAATAGCAACTTTATTATTGCCTCTAGGGCATATTTCCTTAACAGTCTTCTCCTTCACCATGGCGGCGGAGCTCGAGAGGGACGGGCGAGGGCGTGGAGAGCAAGAAGCGACGAGGCGGAGAAGTGGAGAGAAAGGGGAACAAATGGAATGCACAGTGCCTCGCATCGGCCTCGGTGCTTTTTATGGGGCCGCATCCGAGTGGCTAACCCGTGGGCCTGAGCGATCTTATCACATCCCGTAACAGGCGCTGGCTCGATACATGGCGAAAAAGGTGGCACAAAGATCGAGGAGTCCCTATCTAGTCCTTCCGTTTACTGTGTCGCGCCCCGACCCGCGCGCTTCTCCAAAATTTCGAATCCCAGAGATCGGGAGACCACAAAGCATTCAATCGCATCAAAGATGCCATACTCCAATTTACTCAAAGATTTGCCGTATAGTTTACTCGGCGATTTCAGAGGCCAGAATCGATTGAGGCGACTGATGCAGGGTTAAAGTACCAGTGCGCTTTCAAGACCTTGATGAAATGCCTCCGAAGCATTGAATCGAGTCAGAACCAACTTCAACACTTCTTCACTCGGACCTCAATCCATTCGGGGGCTAATGACGATGACATGTACCTAGGGTAGGGTCTTAGGCCTGACGTAGACATCCTACCCAAGGACACTGCCCTAGAGTCAAAGGCATTCAAAGTCCAACAGAAGCCACCGACTAAAATCACCCTGAAGTGCAATCCACTCAATAAAATATTCCACTCGGATACCCAATTCCACTCGACCATGATAGTGTTACTCGACCATGATAGTGTTACTCGACCATATGAAGAATCACTCGGAGTACAAAAGATTTAAAGCCACCCCAGGATGGCAACGGTCAGGCGTTCACTCCGTAGTCATAAAGATCATTAACAGCTGGCGTTACCAGTAACACCCTGTCTTAACTCACATTGAACCCTGTGTAACCGAGGGCTGGAGGGACTTGGCGCGCTCTATATAAGCCACCCCCTCCTCTGGCAGAAGGGTTCGCATCCCCTATAACTTCAACACATATCTAGTCGACAAAGCCTCCGAGGCACCAAGACGTAGGGTTGTTACCTCCTCCGAGAGGGGCCTGAACTCATAAACTTGTGTGTACAACCTCGCTGTAGCTAGGACCTTGCCTCCTCCTACGTACCCTACACTATTACTGTCAGACTCGCTCCTACGACACCTAGGTCATTAATTTGACCAAGTTAATAAGAGGCATGCATTACAAAAAATATATCATTAGAAACTTTAGATATTCCACTACAAGAAATATGTCAACTTGTGACCTTCTCTCAGTGACCCCGGCTGAATCGGTCGTAAATCCACGGCCATTTCGCTTGGAAGGGCTCAAACCCTGAAATTGCCTTACACCAAATGGTCATAAAGCAGACAAGAGTGGTCAACGACCTTATTTCTACCTGATTACGACCAATATAAATGGTCATGAGGTTGTGAACGTGGATGCATTGGTACTTAGGGTGTCGCTCAAGGTGGGCTTGGGCCTCGGTGGAATGAGGCCACCTTCTCTTTAAAAAAAATCTGTGTGCCATGTAGGCCCCGACCCATCCAGGAAGAAATGTGGATGCCCTCATATTACTCACAAAAAACATATATTCGGCCCAACGAAAATGGGAAAATAACAAGTTTTTCATGTATTTAAATTTTTCTAACCAATATCAACAATGTTTTATATGTATACAAAAATGTACAATGTGTAAAAACAAATATAGACATCAAAACGTATGTATGAAAAGATGTTTTTTGTTGGGAATATATATGAAAATATGTTAATCATGTATTTGAAAAAAGTTAAACATATATAAACAATATGTACAATGTGTCTTAAAAAATGTAGACATGTGTTCAAAATATTAGACATCAAAATATTTATTAAAAATGTTAATGATGTAACTAAAAACCGTTTAATATCTATAAAAAATGTTTCTAGTGTACACAAATTTGTTCATAAAATGTGGTCTAATATTCTTGAAAAATGGAGAAGTTTTTTTTACAAAAAATATTTGTTAGGTTCTTCACAAAAAAACTCATTTTGGAACTCAAAAAATGGAAATGAATATGCGGAAAATTTGTCTTTTTCACGAAAGGTGGATCAAAAACTTTTTACACCCAACCATTTGGTCAATTTTACATTAAATATGGCCTAGTATTTTAGAAATTTGATTTGGTCTAATTTTGCAACAAATATATGGTAGGTTCTTCACAAAAAAACTCATTTTGGGCACTAAAAAATGGAAAATTGATTTTTTGTCCAAAGAAGATAAAAACTCCCTTACGAAACATTGTTCGTCATTGCAAGATGCACACTTGTGCACTATATGAGATCATTTGAACAAACTATGCCATGAATTTTTTATGCCCGTTTCAAAATGCGGTCAAAACGGCGGGCTTGACCGTCCTAGCTAGTTGTTGAATCTTGGAAAACTTTTGATGTTTCTCTGATTAAATAGATACTTGTGTACCTATAGATGATTTTTGGGAAAATAAAGAGCAAACTATGAGGCAGTTGCAGTTCCAATTTGACCCGCTTCCTACTAAATCGGCAGAAATTTGTCTTTTTCACCAGAGGTGGATCAAGGTTTTTGACACCCAACCATTTGGTCAATTTTGCATTAAATATGGCCTAGTATTTTAAAAAATTGATTTGGTCCAATTTTGCAACAAATATATGATAGGTCCTTCACAAAAAAACTCATTTCGGGCACTCAAAAAATGGAAAATGAAATTTTCGTGCAAAGAAAATGAAAACTCCCTTAGGCAACATTGTTTGGAATTCCAAGATGCACCCTTGTGCACAATATGAGATCATTTGAACAAACTATGCCATGAATGTGGCCATAAGCATCATTTGGCTTGAAAGCCATGAATCTTCACGCATGATAGCTCATTTCTGATAACAATTTTTTAAAATAATTACTGTATTACAAGTTTATTATTTTTTCTGGCAACTTGGTCACATATAATGACACAATGCGAAGGTTTTCCATTTTTTGATTTTTTTTGAATTTTTTATGCCCGTTTCAAAATGCGGTCAAAACAGCGGGCTTGACCGTTCTTAGCTAGGGGTTGAATCTTGGAAAATTTTGACGTTTCTCTGATTCAATAGATACTTATGTACCTAGAAATGATTTTTGGAAAAAATAAAGAGCAAACTATGAGGCAGCTGCAATTCAAATTTGACCCGCTTCCAACGGAATGGACGAAATTTGTCTTTTTCACCAGAGGTGGGTCAAAGCTTCTGACACCCAACCATTTGGTCAATTGTGCATTAAATATGGCCTAATATTTTAGAAAAATGATTTGGTCCAATTTTGCAACAAATATATGGTAGGTCCTTCACAAAAAAAACTCATTTCGGGCACTCAAAAATGGAAAATTAAATTTCCGTGCAAAGAAAATGAAAACTCCCTGAGGCAACATTGTTTGTAATTCCAAGATGCACCCTTGTGCACAATATGAGATCATTTGAACAAACTATGCCATGAATGTGGCCATAAGATTGATCATTTGGCTTGAAAGCCATGAATCTTCACACATGATATCTCATTTCTAAGAACACTTTTTTAAAATAATTACCGTATTACAAGGTTATTATTTTTTCTTGAAACTTGGTCACATATAATGACACAATGCGAAGGTTTTCCAATTTTTCGATTTTTTCATTTCTTATGCCCGTTTCAAAATGCGGTCAAAACGGCGAGCTTGACCGTTCCTAGCTAGGGGTTGAATCTTGAAATTTTTTTGATGTTTATCTGATTAAATAGATAGTTATGTACCTATAAATGATTTTTGGAAAAAATAAAGAGCAAACTATGAGGCAGCTGCAGTTCAAATTTGACCCGCTTCCTACTAAATTGGCAGAAATTTGTCTTTTTCACCAGAGGTGGGTCAAAGCTTCTGACACCTAACCATTTGGTCAATTGTGCATTAAATATGGCCTAATATTTTAGAAAAATGATTTGGTCCAATTTTTCAACAAATATATGGTAGGTCCTTCACAAAAAAACTCATTTCGGGCACTCAAAAAATGGAAAATGAAATTTCCGTGCAAAGAAAATGAAAACTCCCTTAGGCAACATTGTTTGGAATTCCAAGATGCACCCGTGTGCACAATATTAGATCATTTGAACAAACTATGCCATGAATGTGGCCATAAGATTGATCATTTGGCTTGAAAGCCATGAATCTTCACACATGATAGCTCATTTCTAAGAACACTTTTTTAAAATAATTACCGTATTACAAGGTTATTATTTTTTCTTGAAACTTGGTCACATATAATGACACAATGCGAAGGTTTTCCAATTTTTCGATTTTTTCATTTCTTATGCCCGTTTCAAAATGCGGTCAAAACGGCAGGCTTGACCGTTCCTAACTAGGGGTTGAATCTTGGAAAACTTTTGATGTTTCTATGATTAAATAGATACTTATGTACCTAGAAATGATTTTTGTAAAAAATAAAGAGCAAACTATGAGGCAGCTACAGTTCAAATTTGACCCGCTTCCAACGGAATCGGCGGAAATTTGTCTTTTTCACCAGAGGTGGATCAAAGCTTCTGACACCCAACCATTTGGTCAATTGTGCATTAAATATGGCCTAATATTTTAGAAAAATGATTTGGTCCAATTTTGCAACAAATATATGGTAGATTCTTCACAAAAAAACTTTTTTGGGGCACTCAAAAAATGGAAAATGGCTCTTTTGTGCAATGAAAGTGAAACCCCCCCACATCAACATTGTTTGTCATCCCAAGATACACACATGTGCACACTATTGTTTCATTTTAGCAAACTATAAGTGGTTCATATGTTGAATGTTTACCCTAAATTAGAGGGTGAAAATTATAAGAGAAACAAAAGAAAAAAACAAAACTACCTAAGCTTAATTCTGATTGGTGGAATCACTAGTGGCTTGGATCGATGACCTGGCAAACATCAGTCCATCCATCCGTCCATCGATCCATCCCATCCGACGGTAGCAAACCCCCCTCTCTCGCGCGAACCCCACCCAACCCTACTCTCTCGCGCGAACCCCACCCACGGCAGCAAGCCCTCCTCTCTCTCACGCTAACCCTAGCGCTGCACCCTTCCCTTGCCGCCGCCACTTCCGGCGCCAGATCCTGGCTGCCGCGTCTCCCTCCGACCTCGCCGTCGGCGCTCCCCCTCCCTCACCTCCCCTCACCTCATCGGAAGAGAAGAGGGAGATCATGCGCCCGAGCAGGTCAGGCGGCGGCGGCTCCCAGATCCACAAGGGCTTGGACCTGGAGCTCCATCCCCATGGCAGCGGCGGCGGCTGCGGCTGACGGGTCCGCCATGGGCCTGGACCTAGAGTTCCGTCTCCTCCACGGGGTCGGCTTGCAGATCCGCGCCCCCATGGGTTGGACCTGGTGCTCCATCTCCATGGCGTCGTCTGCTTCCTTTCGGTCGTCCGCGTCCTTTTGCTGCTCGTCGAGGTAAGATATTCTCCCGATTTGCTCTTCCTTTCTCTTCCATTCCCTTACGTGACATGATGTGGCTTCCCTCCCTCCTCACGCAGAGCGCCGTGGTCGTCGTTGCAGAGACCTCCCGGCCCCGGCTCCGCTGCCTGGCGCGCCTTCAGGTCGCCGGTCATCCACCTCTTTTTGCCCCCCGCTCGATCCCATCTGCCTAGGTGGTAGCTCTGCGTAGCATCTGGTCCTTGCCATGCTCTGTGTGTCTGTCTTTAGAGATGCTTTGTGTGTCCGTCTTTAGATGTTTTCATTTGCATCCTAGAATCAATTCATTTGCAATCCATTTGATGTTTTGGATTCATTTGCACAATTAGATCGAGAATAATTGCCACCAAAAAAAAACCTTGAGTGCTACCTATGAATTGCCTCCTATGAAGAGGACGTAGCATCTCCACTTAATCCCCCCCCCCCGGCCGCTCAATTTTTCTAACTGTATATATGTGTTGTGTGTACCCCTAGGCATTAAAAACTAGTTGTTAATTTGATTCTTTGCAGTCTGTCTTAAGTTAGCTCCCAGCTCTCACTTCCGTTTACTTGAATGTTTAGGGTGGTGGATGAACGAGACGACTACATTGTGCTCCCAAGAAGATTCTGAACTGCCGAGGCTACCCAACTAGCTGCGAATAGACAGGAGAGGCATGGCTTGGTTACTGACTGCGGTTACTGGTAAGAACCTTTTACATCCTGGTCTAGCTCCAAGTGTACATTCACCACGGTTACTGCCTGTCTATAAACCAGTTTTCAATGTACTAGCGACATGTTTTAGCAATTAAAGTTGCAGTTTCTATAACTGAAATGCTACAAAAATAGGGGCCAAAGTGGTAGATTGTTTCTTTTTTAGGGGCAAAGTGGCAGATTAGTTGGTACTGTAGTAAGTTGCTTATGTTGGTGTGGCGCACTCGGTCATGTTTCTTTGCACTAGAATTTTCAAAAAACACATGATTTTTTTAGGGGTGGTTGTATGAACTGAATTGCTTAGAACTTTCCTATCCAAACAAGAGTTGCCATTTTTCAGTATAATATGAGATTTCTGTGATGAGTAGTCGGATCACTCTACAGACTTTTGTTCTTTGATTTGAAAATTGTAGCTCACGTAGTACAATAGTTGGTGTTGTAGTTGAGCACCTTTCTTTTTCTTCAGTACAACCACATGTTTTTTCTTTAGCTCTCGAACTGTAGTTTACATGGTTGTGCTTTCTTAGCTCTTAGCTTTCTCAATTCTTAAAATGCAGCTCAAATCATTTTGATATATATTTATCCTAGATAGACAATCAATGTTGTTCTATCTAGTTCTACTCGGACAAGTTTCTCAGTTTCATTGATCCTCTCTTTTTCAGCGCGAGTGCTGACGCGGCGGGGCGGGGCTTGCCGCCGCTGCAGTTGGTCCGCGTCGCTGCCCCGCTTCATCTCCACCATGATCCGGTGCCGCCGACCACTCCTGCGCCTCTGCCGCCCCGCCATCTAAGCCACGACGCCCGCTCGTCCTCTGCTTCGGGCGACGGGACATGCGCCGCCCATCGTTGACCTCCAGCGAGCGCCAAGTCCCACGATCCACGACAGCTAGCCCCGCTGCCGGGAGCAAGGAGGACCACCCTTCCAGGTGAGAGATGGAACACCACGGTTAACCTCCTCCGTGTGAAAGGTATTCCATCATCCGGAGGACTCTGCATCATATATGATATTGATTAGTTAGATGAACTCTGCATCATCCTAGAACACCACAGTCTCTGTTAGTGGTATGCATGCATTAAAAACACAAAACATGGTGGCAATGGCTTTGCTGTACTATACATGATTATGATGGCCCTGTTAGTTTATGATGCCCTGAAGATTCAGTGACATGTACGGCCTGACGCTGGCATAAGTTTTATTCAGGGAAGCTCCTACTTGTATCTTTTTTGAATTTTGCAAGTTAAGTAAACCTTCTAGTATTATAATAGAGATTGTAACATGGTGGCTGACGAGTTGCTGTCGCATGCCTGCCAGATTCATCATCTCAGCTGAGTGAGGCAAACTGAACAAAATAACAAGTCAAATAAAGTAGCTACATCTTGTGCTTCAATCAATTTGTACATGGAGCTCCGCACTTCCTCTTGCTTAAGACATGCTGGATCTTCGCTTATACTTCAAAAAATTGAACGAATCATGCATGCATGTAAACAGAAATCATGATGTAAATTTTCTAATCTAAATTCTGAATTTGAATCAGAGTTGATTGTTAACTCTGAATCTTTCAGACCTCATGGGTTACTCCCAAGTAAGTGTGAAGCCACAGTACGTGTTTAAAAATCTTACAGGTGCCAAGTTAACTTATATGATATTGATTAGTTAGATGGACTCTGCATCATCCTAGAACACCACGGTCTCTGTTAGTGGTATGCATGCATTAGAAACACAATTTGTTTATGTAATCTAACTTGCAATGTGTGTGTGTGGCATGCAGGGAGGTGGTGATCAGGTGAAAAACATATGCCTGGAAGACCTCTGGCACAATGGCGATGTGCAAGCAACGTCCTGTTGCATTCTACTAGTACTGTCTGTCGTCTCGTGTCAGCGTCTCATTATCATGTACAATCTAAATGAGTAATTCGGAGTCGCTTGTGTTTGATTTCAGCTCATAATTTTGTGATATGCTCTTGATCTTGTTCTGTTCCATACTAGGGAGCTTCTTCTCCTCTCATGTTGTTGCTGTCGATTTGATACTAGCTAGAATGATTCCTTGAGCTTGATGATGACATATAGTACACTGTCTTGCTCCAGTGTTACATAATTATTACCACAGTACACACATACCTCGTTGTTGTCCATGGATCTTGTTCTCTGCTGCCAGCATTGACTGGTTGTAGTTGTTTCGGCAGATCACATCACATTCACATGGGCGCATGTGTAGCACTGACTGGTTGTTCACACATAATGTTGGTTGGTTGTACACACATAATGTTGACTGGCTGTAGTAGTTATTGACTGGTTGTACACACATAATGTTGGCTGCTATGTATTGATTTTAGTATCGAAAATGGCTCAAACCTGAAGTACTTAAAATACATTGTCGTTCCTTTCTTGTTTGTTTTGATACCCATATACCTGCCCTGTATTAGCTCTATCCTTTTATGCATGTCAATTCAGTGTTGTTGATTTGATGTTGATGTTTAGTAAGAAGATTTTGATGGATGGGTTTATTTCAGTAGGCTAAATAGGCTATCTTCTTGGTTTGTTGGTGTGCAGATGATCGATGAGCTGAGCTTCTTCCAGTAGTGGTAGCGGAAGTGACGCTAGAGCAGTACATGGATCAGCGGAGCATCATGTCGTTTGGGCAGGGACAAGCTGGGACGACCCTAATACAGCAACACTACCATACCATTGGTACATTTCTCAGTTCCTAGCAACACCTCTTTTTGCATGTTCTGCTGGTATTTATGCACACGGATTGGCCTTCATTATTTTTTTATTTACTGTTAGATTTACTTTTATTTTGTGCCTAAACATTTTATTCTATAACGTGTAGATGCTGGACTTTCATGTTTCTTCGCGAGCATCAGGACAAAGAAGTCGGAGGAAGCAGAGTTCTAGCTCATTGGAGCCCTTTAGGCTGATCCTATTTGTATGTGTGTTATATGATGTAGCAGAACTTGTAGGGCTCATGTGCGATGAGGACATCAATACCATTATTACACCCACAGCCGGGGCTGCTATACATACTGGACCAATTACTAGAGCTCGCGCACGCCAATGTTTATGAGAATATGATGCTGCCTAAATTGGATACATTTGTTTTGCTTACAAATGAAGGGCCTAGCTTGGACAAGAAAGATGAACCTTGGAGCAAGTTCAAGCATGGAGATGATGGCATGCGCAAGGGGGACAAGAACGGAGTTACAAGTGATGATTTCAGGACTTTGAAGCCACCATAATGAGTGCATGAAGCCTTGAAAGAATTATACAAGATGCCTCTTCATAAATTTCGTCCAGAGGCTATTCTAGGTGCTGCGTCACCTTATTTTTGGGCCTGGCCATGTAATTTCGAAATACTTGATTATATGCAGTTTTTAGAGTCCGTATGTGTGGGGATACAAGAGTTAGTGTTGGTTTCGGACCCCTCCTCCAAGGGCCACGAAATTCCCTCTCTCTCCTCCATATATACTGCCCTTAGGGCACCGTTTAGACTTTGGGTTTTGTTTAGATTAAAAGTTCGCCATAGCTGCAACTTCGCGTACTTCGTTTGTGTTCAACGACCAGACAAAGGCGTCACAGAACCCCACCTTCATTAATAAAGCTTTCCTCTTTTATTCACAACATCCAGATTGCAATCTCAGTTTCTTGCTTGTTCTTCGTTTGCTCGCAGGAAATAGACCCTCGTGGTCAGGTTGATTGTGTCCCGGCGTGGTCAATAACCCCTCGGAAGTTGGTTTAGCGATTGCTAAGGCGCGACGTCTTCGCACATTCGTAGTCGGATCGTCAAAGTCAACTCGCACAGAAAACGATTGCTATCTCAACGAAACATCGGGACACCTTCGCCTCTATCAAGTGGTATCAGATTTCCAAGTTGCTCGATGAGATTTTACAGTTTTTCATAGTTTAGATCGACTCTGTTCTTCATACCTACAGTCCACAAAAAAGCCAAAAAAAATTAGGGTTAGTTCATCATATCCGAACCAGTCTGAGCCTTTGCATAGTCTTTTCAGTATTTTGCTTTGTTGAATTTGTGGTTGCATCGTCGTGTCTAGTTGCTGGTCTTAGAGTCTAGTCTTTTAAAGTTTCGAGTTCTGGTCATAAGCTGACACGCCGCCGCCGCACCATCATCATCGCCCCTGCCATCTACCACCACCGCTTATCCGCCACCGATCCATCTCCATATACCATCAGCAATCCGTATCCATATACCACCACCAATCCGTCTTCATATACCACCACCGCTGCCATATCCTACCACCATATATCCACCACCAATCCGAGTTACTTTCATATTAGGTTTGTTTTCGAGATCCGTCTAATTTTCGATTCGTGTTTCCTTGCCTGAGTAGGTTTCGGAAAAAAAAGTCTGGAAACCCCCGGGCAGTTTTTAGGCCAAAATTTTCGCAGGCAAAAATATTTTTGCCTATCCTATTTTTAGGCTTTTCCGAGTCTTTTAAGCCACGTGCCATCATAGTGATTTTTTTGTCGCACTTTTTCGTCGTCGCTGCCCTGATTTCCGAAAAAGTAAAAAAAAAAATTCGTGCCCATCCTGTCAGTTTGACCTGGGAAGAGTTTTGAGACACTTGCCATTATAGTGATTTTTTCGCAAAAAAAAACAGAGCAAAAAAATAATTCCAGAGTGTGCTTTTCCCTTGTTTACGTGCAGCGCCGTGATTTTGTTAGTGTTCTAGGCTCGCGTCTCTAGCACGGTCTAGCCTAGGACCAGCACAGTACCGTCGTTGAGTGTTTATTCAACTTTGCATCTCTGAATTGATTATTGCTGACCCTTTTTGCTACCATATTATAAGCCTTCCCAGCTCCACATACATCTACGTCGTGCGTTTGACTCTCCCTGGTAATCGCTTTATCCAAGTTTTGAGAGTTTTGACTACATCGGTTGCCGATCACCGCCTGCTGCTGGGTAAGAACTGGTAAGAATTTGAGATTTGCTTGACGGATTTGTGACATCCACCACCACCACCACTTGTTAGTAGTCTGTAGGATCATATTCTTGTGTGTTTTTATTGCTGCTAACCATGCCAGGATCACAAGCCGACGAGATTGACTGGGAGAACTTAACGAACAAGGAGCTTCATGATAAGTTTCAGCAAATGATGACTGAACAGGTGCAAGATGTGTTGAACAATTTTGAAGAGGCCATGGAGAAGATCACTGGCCTTGAGAAGACGTTCGAAACAAAGCTCGATAACATATTTAATGAACTGCTTGCGCGTCTTCCACCACCGGTTGCACCTGTCGCACCTCTACAACAACAACAACGTCGCCTTCCAAATCAAGTGGGACGAGCATAGCGCGTTCCCATTGACCCTGGGCAAAATTCCGGTGCCACTGTTGATGCTTCTGTAGCTCCTCCTGCTGCTGCAGAGGTGGAGGACCATTACGAGGATGAGGTTGATCAAAATCAGAACTACGTGCAACCACCAGGTCGTCCTCATGCATATCATCGCAACTGTAGGGATGCACCACCACATGAGGTACGAGATCATGACCATCTTCCTAAACTGAAATTGAATATTCCACCATTTGAGGGTAGATATGTTCCTGATATATATCTTACTTGGGAGTTAGAAACTGAACAATGTTTTACATGTTTACAATATCCCGAGGGGAGACGTGTTCCTGCTGCTGTTTGTGCTTTCACTAGTTTTGCATGTGTTTGGTGGTCTGAACATTGTAGATTATATCCTATTCCAGCTACTTGGGTTGCTTTGAAAACTGCTATGCGTACTCGTTGGGTTCCACCATATTATCAACGTGAATTACTTCAAAAATTGCAGCGCTTAAGACAAGGAAATTTTTTTGTAGAAGAATATTATCAGGAATTACAAACTGGCATGATTAGATGTGGTATCGTTGAGAAGAATGAAGCTATGCTTGCACGTTTTATGGGTGGATTAAATAGAGAGATTCAGACCATTCTAGAGTATAAGGATTATAATAATATCACTCGTTTATTCCATCTTGCTTGTAAAGCTAAACGTGAAGTGCAGGATCGACAGGCATTGGCGCGGACTAACTTTTCTGCAGGTCGACCTTCATCATGGACACCGCGTGCATCCTCTACTTCCACACATTCTACTGCACTGACACCTCCATCAGCTGTTACCTCCAGCCGTGATACAAGGAAGCAGGGACAACCACCATTATCTGCCAAGAGCACACCTATCGAGCCTGCACAGAGTTCTTCTTCTTCCATGGCATCAACAGGGCACACAAGTGATATTATTTGTCGTCGTTGTAAGGGAAGAGGACATTTGGCGAGAGAATGCAAATCTCAGTGTGTGATGCTTGCTACTGAGGATGGTGGGTATGAGTCCGCTAGTGACTATGACGAGGAGACTTTGGCTCTTATTACACGTGAAGAACACGGTTGAGATGATTCTGATCATGAGACGCAATACATGGCTCCTGAAGATGCTGACAGGTATGAATGTTTAGTTGCTCAACGTGTTTTGAGTGTGCAGGTCACACAAGCTGAGCAAAATCAGAGGCATAATTTGTTCCATACAAAGGGAATTGTGAAGGAACGTTCTGTTCGCGTCATCATAGATGGAGGGAGCTGCAACAACTTGGCTAGCATGGAGATGGTGGAGAAGCTATCTCTCACCACAAGACCACATCCACATCCTTACTACATCCAATGGTTCAACAACAGCGGCAAGGTTAAGGTAACACGTACTGTTCGTGTGCATTTCAGTATCTCTACATATGCTGAATATGTTGATTGTGATGTGGTACCCATGCAAGCATGTTCCTTATTACTTGGTAGACCATGGCAATTTGATAAAAATTCTATACACCATGGTAGAAATAATCAGTATACTCTTGTTCATAAGGATAACCATATTACTTTGCTTCCTATGACTCCTGAATCCATTTTGAAAGATGATATTAATAGAGCTAAAAGCAAAACATGAGAAAAATATGAGTGAAAATCAGATTGTGGCAAAAGAATTTGAGCAACAAATGAAACCTAATAATAAACCATCTAGTGTTGCTTCTGAAATTAAATTGAAAAGTGCATGTTTACTTGCCACAAAATCTGATATTGATGAGCTAGATTTTAGCAAATCCGTTTGCTATGCTTTTGTGTGCAAAGAGGCATTATTTTCATTCGAGGACGTGCCTTCCTCTTTGCCCCCTGCTGTCACTAACATTTTACAGGAGTTCGCTGACGTCTTCCCACAAGACATGCCACCGGGATTACCACCTATTCGAGGGATTGAGCATCAAATTGACTTAATTCCCAGTGCATCGCTACCCAACCGTGCACCATACCGTACCAATCCAGAGGAGACGAAAGAGATTATGTGTCAAGTACAGGAGCTGCTCGACAAAGGCTACATACGCGAATCTCTTAGTCCTTGTGTTGTTCCTATTATACTAGTGTCTAAAAAGGATGGTACATCGCGTATGTGTGTTGATTGTCGAGGCATTAATAATATTACTATTCGTTATCGTCATCCTATTCCTAGGCTAGATGATATGCTTGATGAATTGAGTGGCTCTATAATTTTCTCCAAAGTTGATTTGCGTAGTGGATACCATCAAATTCGTATCAAATTGGGAGATGAATGGAAAACAACATTTAAAACTAAGTTTGGTTTATATGAGTGGTTAGTCGTGCCTTTTGGGTTAACTAATGCACCTAGTACTTTCATGAGACTAATGAATGAAGTTTTATGTGCTTTCATTGGACGATTTGTGGTAGTCTATTTTGATGATATACTGATTTATAGCAGATCTTTGGAGGAACATTTGGAACATTTACGTGTTGTTTTTATTGCTCTACGTGATGCACGTTTGTTTGGTAACCTTGGGAAGTGCACCTTCTACACCGACCGAGTATCTTTTCTTGGCTGTGTTGTTACTCCACAGGGAATTGAAGTTGATAAAGCCAAGATTGAAGCTATTGAGAGTTGGTCACAGCCCAAAACGGTCACACAAGTGAGGAGTTTTCTTGACCTCGCTGGATTCTATAGGCGTTTTGTGAGAGATTTCAGCACCATTGCTGCACCTCTCAATGAGCTTACAAAGAAGGATGTGCCTTTTGTTTGGGGTACCACACAGGAAGAAGCCTTCACGGTATTGAAAGATAAGTTGACACATGCTCCTTTACTCCAACTTCCTGATTTTAATAAGACTTTTGAGCTTGAATGTGATGCTAGTGGAATTGGATTAGGAGGTGTGTTATTACAAGATGGCAAACCTGTTGCATACTTTTCTGAAAAATTGAGTGGGCCTAGTCTGAATTATTCTACTTATGATAAAGAAGTATATGCTCTTGTACGGACTTTAGAAACATGGCAACATTATTTATGGCCCAAAGAATTTGTTATACTGTGACGCCCCCGATTTGACCGTACACTAATCATGCACGCAAATGTGTACGACCAAGATCAGGGACTCACGGGAAGATATCACAACACAACTCTAAAACATAAATAAGTCATACAAGCATCATAATACAAGCCAGGGGCCTCGAGGGCTCGAATACAAGTGCTCGATCACAGACGAGTCAGCGGAAGCAACAATATCTGAGTACAGACATAAGTTAAACAAGTTTGCCTTAAGAAGGCTAGCACAAAAGTAGCAACGATCGAAGAGGCAAGGCCTCCTGCCTGGGACCTCCTAACTACTCCTGGTCGTCGTCAGCGGCCTGCACGTAGTAGTAGGCACCTCCAGTGTCGTAGGTGTCGTCGTCGACGGTGGCGTCTGGCTCCTGGACTCCAACATCTGGTTGCGACAACCAGATAGATAGGAAAGGGGGAAAGAGGGAGAGAAGCAACCGTGAGTACTCATCCAAAGTACTCGCAAGCAAGGAGCTATACTACATATGCATGGGTATATGTGTAAAGGGGCATATCAGTGGGCTGAACTGCAGAATGCCAGAATAAAAAGGGGGGATAGCTAGTCCTGTCGAAGACTACGCTTCTGGCCATCTCCATCTTGCAGCAGGTAGAAGAGAGTAGATTGAAGTCCTCCAAGTAGCATCGCATAGCATAATCCTACCCGGCGATCCCCTCCTCGTCGCCCTGTTAGAGAGCGATCACCGGGTTGTATCTGGCACTTGGAAGGGTGTATTTTATTCAGTATCCAGTTCTAGTTGTCATAAGGTCAAGGTACAACTCCGGGTCGTCCTTTTACCGAGGGACACGGCTATTCGAATAGATAAACTTCCCTGCAGGGGTGCACCACATAACCCAACACGCTCGATCCCATTTGGCCGGACACACTTTTCTGGGTCATGCCCGGCCTCGTAAGATCAACACGTCGCAGCCCCACCTAGGCTCAACAGAGAGGTCAGCACGCCGGTCTAAACCTATGCGCGCAGGGGTCTGGGCCCATCGCCCTATGCACACCTGCACGTTGCGTACGCGGCCGGAAGCAGACCTAGCCCCCTTAATACAAGCGCGAGCTTACGGTCCAATGCGGCGCGCGCCACTCAGTTGCTGACGTCAAAAGAGCTTCGGCTGATACCACGACGTCGGGATACCCATAACTACTCCCACGTAGATGGTTAGTGCGTATAGACCAAATGGCCAGACTCAGATCAAATACCAAGATCTCGTTAAGCGTGTTAAGTAACCGCGAACGCCGACCAGGGCCAGGCCCACCTCTCACCTAGGCAGTCTCAACCTGCCCTGTCGCTCCGCCACAAAGATCCACTCGCGGGTACTCCTACGAGCCGACCCGACTTTAGTCATCTCATGTGTCATGTATATAGTATATAAGTATATACCCGTGATCACCGCCCAGGTGATCACGGCCCGATAGTATAGCACAGCAGACGGACAAGAATGTAGGGCCACTGATGGAAAACTAGCATCCTATACTAAGCATGTAGGATTGCAGGTAAAGGTAACAACAGTAGTAGCAAGGATAGGCTATGCATCAGGATAGGATATCGAAAGCAGTAACATGCTACACTACTCTAATGCAAGCAGAATAGAGAAGAGTAGGCGATATCTGGTGATCAAGGGGGGGGCTTGCCTGGTTGCTCTGGCAAGTAGGAGGGGTCGTCGACTCCGTAGTCGAACTGGGCAGCAGCAGTGTCGGTCTCGTAGTCTACCGGAGAGAAGAGGGGGGAAGAAACAGTAAATACAATGCAAACATAAGCATGACGATGCGTGACATGAAAATGAGCGGTGCTAGGTGTGACCTAACGCGACAGTAGATGGTACCGGTGAAGGGGGGAAACAACCGGGAGGTATTCCCGATGTTTCGCGTTTTCGGTCAGACGGACCGGAGGGGGAAAGTTGCTAGTTCGATAGGTTAGGGAGGTGTGGTGGACGAACGGACTGCGTATTCGGATTCGTCTCGTCGTTCTGAACAACTTTCATATAGAAAACATTTTCATCCGAGTTACGGTTTAAAAGATATGAATTTTCAAAGTTTATTTGAATTTCTGGAATTATGTGAATTAAGCAAAAATGAATTATGACGTCAGCATGAGGCAATGCTGACGTCAGCAGGTCAACAGGTCGGCTGACCAGTCAAACCAGACAGGTGGGTCCAGTGGGACCCACATGTCAGCCTCTGTTAGTCTAATATTAATTTAAACTAAACTAACAGTCTAATTAGAGGGGTGGGCCCCATATGTCAGTGAGTGATTAGTTAATCTAATTATTTTTATTTATAAAACATTTTTCCTTTTCTTTTTGTTTTTAATTTTTGCGGCGGGGCCCGCATGTCAGTGCCTGGGCCTGCCCAGTCAGCACGTTGACTGGGTGGACCCAGTCAACGGGGCCCATGGGGCCCACTGGCAGTGGCACTGGGGGGGGGCCCAGGCCAGCCACGTCGGCGGCCGGCGCCGGAGCAACTCCGACGAGCCAAACGCGGCGGCGCGGCTCGGGAGGGGCGCGGGTTTCGCGCACAGGGGGTCTGCGGGGTCGTGGCTGGGCGCGTTCGACGCGGCTCGGCGCCGCGCGTCCAACGGTGGTGGCCGGAGCGGCTGGAACGGGCGGGGGCGAGCGCTACGAGCTCGCCGGCGGCGAAGTGCTTCGGGCTGGGGCGGGTGCGGCGTTAGAGCGCGCGAGCGGCCGAACTAACTAGCTAGGCGGGTGCGGCACGATGCGGTCGAGCTAACGGGCCTACGCCCATGACCAAATGGTCACCGGAGACCCGCCGGCGACGAGCTCCGCGGCGCGGCGTTCGGGCGCGCGTGGGGAAGCCGCTAGGGGGCGCGCGAGAGAGAAAGGACAGGGGAGGAGGGGGAGAGGCTCACCGCGCGGCACACGGAGGCCGGTGAGGGGCTTAGGAGCAGCAGATCGGCGCCGGGGAAGAAGGGGGTCGCCGGCGTCCGAAGTTGAAGGCGAGCTCGGGGAGGTCGTTGCAGGGGCTCCGGTCTCCAACGGGCTGCACCAGACGAAGCAGCGGGCGACGGCGGTCCTTGGAGACACCTTGGGGCGGCGAGGTGGGTACGGTGGCCGTGTGAACGACGGTGAACGGCGGCGACCGCGTCGGGCGTGGGGAAGGAAGGAGTGGCGCGGATCTGGGGGGAGAAGAGAGAGGCGCAGGGGCCGAGAGGTGAGCGGGGGCGAGTGGGAGAGAGGCCCGAGGAGACGGGGGGGAGCTGGCGTCCTTATCCTCCCCGTCGCCGGCGAGGGGGTGCGGCGGGGACTGCCCCTTTCCGACCCCGGTCGGGGGAACAGGGAAGGGGGCGAGCGGGAGAGGTGGGCTGGGCCGGGGGTCGGCCCAGTCGGGCCAGGGGTCCAGCTGGGGGGGAGGGCCTTCTCCTTTTTTTTTCTTTGTCTGTTCTGTTTTCTGTTGTATTTTCTTTTTATTTATTTATTTTCTTTTCTGTTTTATTTCATTTAAAAGTATTTAGGTATTTTATAAAAATATGTTTTCTCCATCATAATTACCAGTGTATTATTTGGCACCCACCGAACATTTTTGTTTAAATTTTTGAAAACTTTTATTTTCCACTTTAATTTTAATTGAAGTTTGAATTAGGAGTTTGAAAAGAAATGTGATTCCAAATGTGATCATGCCCTGTTTAGCAACATGATTAGCTTAATCACAGAGAGTTACTGTAGCATGATCCTCAGGGTGTTACATATACATTCTGATCATGAATCTTTGAAACATATTAAAAGTCAAGCTAAACTGAATTGTAGACATGCTAAATGGGTTGAATTCATTGAGACTTTCCCTTATGTCATTAAACACAAGAAGGGTAAAGAAAATGTTATTGCTGATGAATTGTCTCGTCGCTATACTATGCTTTCATAACTTGACTTCAAAATATTTGGTTTGGAGACCATCAAAGATCAATATGTGCATGATGCTGATTTTAAAGATGTAATGCAGAATTGTAAAGAAGGAAGAACGTGGAACAAGTTCGTCATTAATGATGGATTTGTGTTTCGTGTTAACAAGCTATGCATTCCAGCTAGCTCCGTTCGTCTTTTGTTGTTACAGGAGGCGCATGGAGGAGGATTAATGGGACACTTTGGCGTGAAGAAGACGGAGGATATACTTGCTACACATTTCTTTTGGCCAAAGATGAGACGTGATGTTGAGCGTTTTGTTGCTCGCTGCACTACATGTCAAAAAGCTAAGTCACGACTAAATCCTCATGGTTTATATATGCCTTTGCCTGTACCTAGTGTTCCTCGGGAGGATATATCTATGGACTTTGTTTTAGGTTTACCTCGAACAAAGAAGGGGAGGGATAGCATATTTGTTGTCGTGGATAGGTTCTCGAAAATGGCACACTTTATACCATGTCATAAAAGCGATGATGCTGTTAATGTTGTTGATTTGTTCTTTCTTGAAATTATTCGTTTGCATGGTGTGCCAAATACTATTGTTTCAGATCGTGATACTAAATTTCTTAGCCACTTTTGGAGATGTTTATGGGCTAAGTTGGGGACTAAACTGCTTTTTAGTACTACTTGTCACCCCCAAACTGGTGGACAAATTGAAGTAGTCAATAGAACATTGTCTACTATGCTTAGGGCTGTTTTGAAAAATAATAAGAAAATGTGGGAAGAATGCTTGCCTCATATTGAATTTGCTTATAATCGTTCATTGCATTCTACTACTAAGATGTGCCCTTTTGAAATTGTGTATGGTTTCCTACCTCGTGCACCTATTGATTTGTTGCCTCTTCCATCTTCGGAGAAGGTTAATTTTGATGCTAAAGAACGTGCTGAATTGATTTTAAAAATGCATGAGTTAACTAAGGAAAACATTGAGCGTATGAATGCTAAATACAAACTTGCTGGAGATAAGGGTAGAAAACATGTTGTGTTTGCACCTGGAGATCTTGTTTGGTTACATTTGTGTAAAGATAGATTTCCTAATTTGCCCAAATCAAAGCTAATGCCACGTGCTGCTAGTACTTTTAAGGTGTTAGAGAAAATAAATGATAATGCATATAAACTTGAGCTGCTGCAGATTTTGGGGTTAGTCCCACTTTTAACATTGCAGATTTGAAGCCTTATTTGGGAGAGGAAGATGATCTTTCGTCGAGGACGACTTCATTTCAATAAGGGGAGGATGATGAAGACATCAATACCATTGTTACACCCACAGCCCCGACTGCTATACATACTGGACCAATTACTAGAGCTCGCGCACGCCAATTGAATTATCAGGTACTTTCGTTTCTTGGTAACGATTCTAATGTTCATGAGAATATAATGCTACATAAATTGGATACATTTGTTTTGCTTACAAATGAAGGGCCTAGCTTGGACAAGAAAGATGAACCTTGGAGCAAGTTCAAGCACGGAGATGATGGCATGCGCAAGGGGGACAAGAACGGAGTTACAAGTGATGATTTCAGGACTTTGAAGCCACCATAATGAGTGCATGAAGCCTTGGACGAATTATACAAGATGCCACTTCATAAATTTCGTCCAGAGGCTATTCTAGGTGCTGCATCACCTTATTTTTGGGCCTGGCCCATGTAATTTCGAAATACATGATTATAGGCAGTTTTTAGAGTCCGTATGTATGGGGAAACAGGAGTTAGGGTTGGTTTCGGACCCCTCCTCCAAGGGCCACGAAATTCCCCCTCTCTCCTCCATATATACAGCCCTTAGGGCATCGTTTAGACTTTGGGTTTTGTTTAGATTAAAAGTTTGTCATAGCTGCAACTTCGCGTACTTCGTTTGTGTTCAACGACCAGACCAAGGCGTCACAGAACCCCATCTTCATTAATAAAGCTTTCCTCTTTTATTCGCAACATCCAGATTGCAATCTCAGTTTCTTGCTTGTTCTTCGTTTGCTCGCAGGAAATAGACCCTCGTGGTCAGGTTGATCGTGCTTCGGCGTGGTCAATAACCCCTCGGAAGTTGGTTTAGCGATTGCTAAGGCGCGACGTCTTCGCACGTTCGTAGTCGGATCGTCAAAGTCGATTCCCATAGAAAACGATTGCTATCTCATCGAAACATCGGGACACCTTCGCCTCTATCAATGTGATAGACTCATGTGATACTCATGTGATATACCGTGCACTTTAGAGCTTGTTATCTAATTGTAAACTTGATGCTGATCACATTTGTATGTATGTTATATGATGTAGCAGACTGCTTGCTGTTATTTGAAGTATTCCGTCTGTTTTTTGTATTGGCATATTGAAATTGAAGAGCATGACCTTGACAGCAGGGTGATAATCCCCAAGTGCAGGGAATCATCGTAGCAATTCCCAAAGGTGGAAGTGATAAGTATGGATTGTCGAACCCACAGGGAGCTAAAGGTAAGATCAATATTCTCTCAAGTCCTATCTGCCACTGATACGACTCTACGTACATCGAACGTTTGCTTCCAACTAGAAACGAGAAATAAAACTACGTTGTGGTATGAAGAGGATAACTTTGCGTGGTATCGGAGAGCTAAAATATAAAAGTAGGTGCTGTTATCATAAAGTTAGAATATATTACTAAATATTATAAATAGCGAGTGTGGAATAATGATGGGCCGGTGTGCGGAATTATCCTAGGCAATCATTAACAAGACCGGTGGTCGTCATTGCAATTTCATATGAGGGAGAGGCATAAGCTAACATAATTTCTCTTCTTGGATCATATGCACTTATGATTGGAACTCTAGCAAGCATCCGCAACTACTAAAGATCATTAAGGTAAAACCCAACCATAGCATTAACATATCAAGTCCCCTTTATCCCATACGCAACAACCCCTTACTCGGGTTTATGCTTCTATCACTCAAGCAACCCGCTATAAGCGAATCATGAACGTATTGCAACACCCTACAGCGGGAATCCCTCACGCTTGCGCGACACGGAGGGCACAATAGAACAACACCAAAATAAAACATACAACTCATACCAATCTAGATCATCAATCAACCCAAAGACAAAGGATATCTACTCAAAACATCACAGGATGGCAACACATCATTGGATCATAATATGTGGCATAAAGCACCATGTTCAAGTAGGGATTACAGCGGGGTGCGGGAGAGTGGACTACGTAAAATAGATGCGGATGGTGATGTTGATGAAGACGATCACCGCGACGATGGTTCCCCTCCCGATGGCACTCTGGCGCCACTGAGAGAGGAGGAGAGGTTCTCCCCCTTGTGCTTCGTCCTACATGGCCTCCCCCCTGGATGGGGAGAGGTTCTCCCTCTGGATCTTGGCCTTCATGGCGATGATGGCCCCTCCGGGATCCTCCTCCATGGCCTTCGGTGATGATGGCCCCCTCCGGCAGGGTGCCAGAGAGGGCCTAGATTGATTTCTCGTGGCTACAGAGGCTTGCGGCGGTGGAACTTCCGATCTAGGTTATTTTCTGGAGGTTTGGGTATTTATAGGAGAGGTTGGCGTCGAGAACAAGTCAGGGGCCCCACGGGAAGTCCACGAGGCACAGGGGCGCCCCCTCCACCCTCATGGGGCCCACGGGACTACCCTCCGGTAACTCTTCGTTCCAGTATTTGTTATATTTTTCAGAAAAATTCTCCATTGATTTTCATCGCATTCCGAGAACTTTTATTTCTGCACAAAAACACCACCACGGTAGTTCTGCTGAAAACAACGTCAGTCCGGGTTAGTTCTAATCAAATCATACCAAAATCATATAAAACTATTGTAAACATGGCATGGATACTTCATAAATTATAGATACGTTGGAGACGTATCACAGGGTCCCATAAACTAGAACGTCACATTTGGGACCCACTTACCAGAATTTGACAATTGGGGTGCATTAAAAAAAAGAAACAAAAGGCTACAACCCAAAAATAAAAAGGCCAAATTGTAGGGCTTGGCCCGTGTAGTTCACCAAAATTAGCAGAAAAATAAATAAATGGGCTGAATTAATGGGCTCGGCCTATATAAACACCGAATTGGACCGGGCTGATTCTTATCCACGTAAGCTTGCCATGCTGGATCCTACGTGGCCTGGGGAGGCTGCTAGTGACCAAAAGATTGGTCAAAGAACCAACGACCTTTTACATATCACAAATAAGGTCGTGAATTTCAGTTTACGACCGTCAGCTTTTGACCATTTGTTTTTTGTCACAAAAAGGTCGCAAATGAAAAACAATGACCTTTCAGTGACCAATAGTGATGGTCGCAAGTTGACATATTTCTTTTAGTGTTCTATTTTCTAATGATATAATTTTTATGTTAAACAATTTATTTTATATAAGTTAAATTGACAACCTAAATACACGTGCAAGCCTTGTAAACTGAGATGGAGGGAGTACTTGACATTAAGAAAGTTGTAGCAATTTAAACTTAGTGAGACGATCAGATGCTAAGCTTATGATTGGGTCTGTCCATCACATCATTCTCCTAATGATATGACCTTGTTATTAATGACAACTCATGTCCATGGTTAGGAAACCTTAACCATATTTAATCAACGAGCTAGTCTAGCAGAGGCTTACTATAGACACAATATTTGTTTATGTATCCACAAATGTATTTGAGTTTCTGATTAATACAATTATAGCATGGAGAATAAACACTTATCAAGAACAAAGCAATATGATAAAAACAACTTTATTATTGCCTCTAGGGCATATTTCAACACAACCTCCCTCTGACCTCGAGGTGCTGCAATTCTTCAGGGCATCCACCACATGGGCTGTTAGCAATGACACCTCCTAGCGTTCCTAGATCGACCCTTGATGGGAACTCCATCTCCAACCTTGCTCCAACCCTGATTACCATGGTGCCATGCCGGTGTAGGCGTACGCTCTCGCTCGTGCAGGCTCTTTAGGACTGCACTTGGATTCTCGACATCCAGGAAGCACTAGGACCGGCGGCCACCATCGAGTATGTCGACTTATGGCGCCGCCTGCAGCATGTATTTCTCACCCCATGACCCAGTGTGATCCGTTGGCGTTGGATGGAGAACATGATCTACTCGGTGACATCGTGCTACCAAGCGCTATTCTTGGGCTCTTCTGCTTCCGAGCATTGGCGGCTGATTCGGAAGACTTGGGCTCCCCTCTCGGTCTAGTTCTTCCTTTGGTTGGCATCCCATGAACCGGTGTTGGCCCGCCGAGGCCTACCCCATGAGCCAACCTGCGTTCTTTGTTCGCATGGACAAGAGACACTGGCTGCATCTTCGCTAGAGTGGTTTGGCAGGAAATCCTCTCATGGCGCTGCCCTCAAGTTACCATGCCGACGGATCCTTGGGCTTCTTCGACGGGTGGACTTCGACCATTGATGCTACCGCGACACCCCTACGCCGTGGTCTAGCCTTCATTGCCGCGCTCGCTGCATGGTCTATTTGGCGACACCACAAACCCATCATCTCCGAAAAGATCACGCCGTCATCCTTCACCCTTATCGACGCGATCAAGGAGGAGGCTTGCTCTTAGGCTAAAACGGAGTCAAAGGATTAAGAGTAGTTATTCCTGTAACCTGACATGCATTTTTGGGGATGAGCACCCCCTTTTTCTTCTGCTCATTGGGTGCCCTGACCATGTCAATCTGTGTATGTGGTTGGGCACTACCCTGTATTTGATTTCCTCTATCAATGTAATGATACGCTCTGAAGCGTATTCGCGAAAAAGGTTGTTCGGTCTAAAAAAAGAGGTTGTTCTGCAAAAAAGAAAAGAAAAAAAGAGACGATCAAGTGGTTGTTCCTTTTTTTTTGAATCAGTACAGACGCAAGCGCTCATACATACGCGCATACACTTATTCTTATGAACGCACACATGCACACCCTACCCCTATCCCTATGAGCACCTCTGAGAGACTCAGCCGGCATGTCATCTTGAAATTTACGAAGTCACCGTAGACGCCTCGTTGTTGACGGGAATGTCTTCTTCCATTGAAAGCGCATCGCCGGAAATTATGAAATAAATTCAGGAATAATGCAAGGTTGTTCATTTTCTGAAAAATGAAAAGAGGTGTCTCCCCTAAAGCAGTGGACTCGCCGTATCTTTGGTTCCCCACAAACCCCGCAAAAAGACCCCTCCGCAAGTGCTCCGCCCACCATCTCTCCTTTCTCATGGCGGCACACGAGGCCTCTGCCGGCGGCGGCGAGGGCGCGCGCTGCACTCCTCCGCGCCCCGCGCTCTCGCTACCCCCGCGCTCCGCCGTCGAATCCTTCTTCGGCTCTGGCGCCACCGCCGCGTCCTTTGCCGAGACCAGCCCCGGCCCGTTCACCCTCGCCGCCGCGCTCTTCCCGGACATGCCCTCCTCGGCCTTCCACGGCTCCTTCACCCAGCTCCTTGTCGGCGCCATGGGCTCCCCAGCCGCACCCCCTTCCCCTCCCTCACCGTTCGCCGTGCCACCGGGGCTCAGCCCCACCGCTCTCGTCGGCCCCTTCCCCCCTACGGTAACTCCTCCAGCCTTACTACTTGCTCCTGCACCAGTGCTTGCCGTTGCTTAGGTTTCCAGCTCGTGCGTTAAGAGTGCTAGTTTGTTAAAGTTGCAGATACTATCCTGCTACTTTCAACTCGTACTGCGTATTTTTTAGATTAGTAGCAGTACAATGATAGTGCCTGGACTGGGTAGTAGTGACGAGATTGGGGCGTAGAACCATCGCGGAGGGGTACGAGTGCTGTACTCACAGTGTTTTGTGCACTCATGCAGGATCTGATGGATTGCTCTAGACCCTTAGCAATTGTGTTGTGGAAAATGTGTTATGAAGTCTAATTTTTTCTTTGAAAAGTGGGTGACTCCCTTGACCTCTGCATTGAGTGATGCACACAACCTTTTAATTAATTATTGTCATCGGAGGTCAAACAAGATCAAGTTACATAAAATGTCACATATGGCTGCACAAAAAGCAAAGAAAAAGTGGTTGACATAGTAACTTAGCAAGTGCCAAGTGGGCAATGAAGAAATACGGCTGCTCAAAAAGCAAAGAAAAAGGCTATATGGACCGATTGCCATAGTAACTTAGCAAGTGCCAAGTGGGCAATGAAGAAATAGATGCTGAATCGACTCTTCATTGCCACGGAAGCAACACTTGGTGCATCCCGCCAATTTGTTTTTCAAGTATCTTTAGTCAAGATGACCTGCTGGTCAAGGTACCAGATAAATATTTTAATTTTGTTATGAAGTCTAGTGGAGTCCCTAGTTAGTACTCACAATTGATAATCTGGATCAGCTGCATTTCCAAAAAACTGAGCTTCATACACTTTGATGTAGCTATCCTTTCTTATTGTCTAGACCGGGCTGGTAAAAGTGGGCCAATGTGTCTATGCTTTGTCACTGCCATGTATTCATACTACTCCCTTCCTTCCAAATTACTTGTCATGGTTTGAGTTCAAATTCAAATTTGAACTAAAACCACGGCGAGTAATTTGGAACGGAGGGAGTATATCACAATCACGTTATATCATTGTAGTTCTTTCTCCATTAAACAGTCACCGGAAGACATGGATGCTGCAAAATGAGTTCAGTATAAATTATGAAAATGTTATTGATTGTCACAGAATTGATCATATTAGGGTTGCCATCATTGACTTAATATTCTGTAAATCAGTAGACGGTAAGCGAGCAACCAGCTTCCGGTTTTATATTTACGTGGAAATGGGTGCCTATGGAACCTTTAAGAAGATCATCCATTCAGTTATACTAGAAAGTACAACAAAAGTACATACCCATTCTTAAGAACTTATTTCTTGCATGCAAAAAGTTGATTTGCGATACAACATGGTGAGAAATACAGGCTTGGAGCTATTTACACTAGCAAAGAAGGAAATCGTTTGGAATATTCTTTAGTACTACCTCCGTCCTGGTTTATTAGTCCCCTTCGTATTTGGTGTTAAATTTTGACCTTAGATTTAACTAACAAAATGTTAATGCATGTAACCAAAAATAGTATCCTTGAAAACTACGTTCAAATATGAATCCAACAATATAATTTTTAGTGACATGCATTATTATGTTCTTAGTTAAATCTATGGTCAAAGTTTGGCACAGAATACTAAGGGGACCAATAAACCAGGACGGAGGTAGTAATTTGCAGGTTTGCACTTATTGACAGGGTTATGCAGCCACTGAAGTGGGTTCTTAAGTCTTAACCCCTTAAGAGGCCAACTCAAACAATTTCTTTGCCGGCACTTCCACAATATTTTTTTGTAGCATTGGATGTGATTTATTCACTAATAATTTGACTCTGGATTCTTGCGAACACAAGTAAACAGCAGGGTGATTGTCTTAGTCCATGGACAACTGGTGCTGCTTAGCATTTATGGAAATTTGGTGTATGAGTGCATTACAATGCGTGACAAAAATCGGGGATCGATACTCCTTTGAAAAATACTCAATGAAAGAAACACAATGCCCTGCACATTCTAGAAAAAGATGACAAACTCTTTTGATGCTATGGACCATCAAAATGTTTGGAAAATGGCGCAAATATATGGCACATGTATATTACTGAATAATCCTAGGAAAATGATCCCTTTGTCCTTGTGCATTACTTGAGTGGATATAGGTTCATATACAGGGCAAACCGCATGGGTGGCACGATCTTCATGAATTAGATGTCGAATGCATTGAACACGAAGAGCAACGGAGGAACATTCAAGATAACACTCACAAGGACACTCACTACAAAGTTTTACTCAAAACACATGTCAAAGTACGATACACTGCAAGATCCAAACAACAACAAAGGAAAAGATAACTAGGCTAGCTCTTCCAAATCTCTAGGGGAGATGGGAGATAGTTCATCCTAAGGATATGGAGGTCTTGTAATCTGAAGGATTTTTCTCCCGTAAAAAATCTTGTAATCCAATGGATTCTTCTCCCGTAAGAGGTCTTAATCTCCAAGGGAGAGGGTAGGTTGAGCAAAGTTCTCAAGATTTAGTTTCTACTCTACTAATCCTAGATATAAGAGGAGTACATGTATTTATAGTCCAAGCGCAACTCTTCAGAGGTCTCAGCGCTAGACTAGACAGTCTTGTTTCGTGAGACCAGACAATCTGGTGGTGGAAGTCGGCGTGTCTGATCGCGGGTGGCAGCGTCGACCGAACAGTCTCGTTGTCCGGACAGGACAGTGGTTGGTCGGACCAGATAGTCTGGTTGACCGTCTGGTCGCTCCAGAGGGATGAGGCCGAGGGGCCATCGCGGCTCACCCGAATGTCCGGTCAGTCAACCGGACTATCTGGTAGTGCAAAATTTGCACTGATTTGCTTCTTTCTCTTCTTTGAGCCTCTGCTCCTTGCTTGGGAGTTGGACATCCTTCCTTGCTTCTCTTGGGTCTATGTCTTCGTACGTAAGTGTGCGTACATAGCATTTCGGCTTGAGCTAGAACCATGTCTCATCCAAATTCATAGGGAACTCAAGTAGGAGAGATGTCACCTCGGTTTGAATGGCGCATGCATGAGCTGTTGTCATCGATCCAATAGGTGCTTGTGGGGTTGATGATGGGTTCATGGTGATGCTCATGGGATGCTCCACATCAGGTTCTTTATGCCCTACACTCATCACTTTTGTTCTGCATTTTCTGTATCTTTGGGTGTTCAAACCCGGTTTCCTCAAACCGTCTAAAACGCAATATAGTGGTGGGATGAATCCATACACGCCAAACCAACAAATTTATCTTTGTGCCTAGAATACCATACTTGACTTTGTAATTATATTCCTTGTCGATGTTGTAAAAGTGATTGAATGTATGACTTTTTTTGTTTAGGTTTTCAAGTACTTACTGTTTTTTAATGCAACATATTCTCCAAATAGCCTGTTGTGGGCAGTCCATCAAACGTGTAATCTTATGACTAATTAGAGTCCTAGTTGAGTAAGCAACTTTGTTAGGAAAGAGTGCAGTCAGTTTAGAGACCGTGTCAGTGTTTGAATAGATTTACGGGCTTGTTCGTCAAGTCCTGTGTAGTATATAAAAAGGCCGACCCCTCAACTTTTCAGTAATATTAGGGTTATGTCAGTAGTAGATCCTTCTAATTTGGTATGAGCCAAAGAAATCTAGATCAAGGTTGTGGAGCATATGAAGATCATCATGAAGCAATTGGAGACCTTCACATGCCAACACCTTACAGCTCAAATCCCACCGCAAATAGAAACAAATTAGGATTGTGTGATTCACGCCACACTTGGGGCGGCCCTTGTATTTTCTTAAGACGAAAAGGAGGAGCTCCCCGCCCTCCCTTTATATTAAAGAAGCCAAACCAAGTACCACAGCGGCCCGAAGGGCAGTTCAACACACCCAAAGCAAAGGAAAAGAGGGAAACAACACACGTGCTGTAAAATGAAGAATATCATCTATATTACATAGCCCGCAAATGAAAAGCCAGCACGCGCACCACAATTGGAGACCACCAGGCTATATGCATACAGGAGATGCCATGGTGCCGAAGTCGAGCGTGGAGACTGGACTGGGGGTTGGGTCAGAGACCCCCCTCCTGAGCAGCGCGCCTAGGTGCTTGGTGTCGAGGCCGGGTTTTGTCCAATTCACCCCCACGTGAGCAGCAGTGGACTCCTGATCAAATGTTGCAGCTGGCTTTCGAAGTTCTCCAGCCGAGCCGTCATGTGCTCCTTGTAAATCACCTTCCATTTCTTGACGAGCTTTAAGACCAGCCACCAGATTTGCTTGACAGAGATCCATGACACACCGTTAAAGATCATGTTATTTCTAATTTTCCAAATAGCCCATAGCACAACAGAGCAAATGGTGTTAACACGATCTTGTTGTTTCCCTGCAACCCACAAGGATGCAATGGATTCTAGATTACTCCCTATGGTCCTGCCTAGCAGGCAGCTAACCGTGCCCCAGATCTCTTGAGCTACTACGCATTCAAAAAACAGATGATAAATGGATTCCTTGCACGAACAGAAGACACAGTCTTCAGGTTTCTTCAGTTCCTTTTCAGCAAGTTATCTCTAGTCATCAATTTGTTGTAGAATAGCAACCAAAGAAAAACGTGCACCCTCGGAGGTATGGTGATTTTCCACACCGCTGGTAGAAAGATCGGGGTAACTCCTCCGAAATTAATAATCGTGTAGAGTGAGCTAGAGGAGTATTGCCCAGAGGCTTCATATTGCCAAACAAGAGTCACACTCTTCTGTAAAGACCATACTTTTGGCTATCTCTTCCAGTTCAAACCACTTGAGCATCATTTGATCATCAAAGACCCTTCTTGTTGAACCGGTATGGGCCCAAGCCCATCAAGCCTTGTCACTTGGGGCCCAAGCCCATGAGGAGGTACTGACCTAGAAGGAGGCATCCAGTCCTCCCGTTCTCAGGGGAGCCACCACACACATACGGAACAGCCAAAAAACAAGGTGAGCCTGCGACTCAACATGGTATCAGACGCAGGCGAGGTGCTGGGGACGACGGCGACGGTGGCCTAGTCACCGGCCGGCGGCGGAGTCCGGTGAGGAGGCGGCGGCGCATCTAGGCGGACGTGGCTGTGTGCGAGCGCGCGCGTGCGGCTGAGCGTCACGGCGGCGAGCGCACGGCGGCTGCGCGGGCCAGTGGGAAATCGACGGCGGCTGTGCGCGTGGAGGCGTGCGGCTGTGGCGCAGGACGAGGAGAAGAGCCGGAGGAACAGCAAGCGTGCAGAGCAGGAGAGGCGTGCTGCTGTCGTTCGCGCGGAGGGAGAGAGCGAGTCCGCACGGCTCTGCTCGTTGTTGTTGTGTCCTGGCTGCTGGGATTGAAGAGAGGAAGGTGCTGCTTATTGTTGCTGCTGCGCGTGCGGAGTGTGAGCAGAGGGGGAGAAAGAACAGAGGGCCTTGCTGTATGTGTGCAGCGGACTGTTGCTGCTGATTCTGCAGAGGACTGTGTGCGGCTGTGCTTGCTGCTGTTGTTGTTGGGTGTGTAGAGCCTGTGTCTGAAGATGAGTGAGCCAACAGGCCTTGCTGAGGCTTTCGAGAAGCTAGCTAAGTTCCTCGAGGAGTCGAAATCTGGGGCCATCGTTCCTCGACAGGAAGTGGCTCAGAAGATCGAACTGTCACCCATGGACATGAAGTTAGAGGGGACTACCAATTATCTGAGCTGGTCCCGGAGGGCGTTGCTGGCTGTGGAACAGAAGGAGCTTGATGGGCACTTGTTGGGTGTTGTTGCTGAACCAGGAGACAAGACTACTGTGGAGGGAAAGAGATGGAAGGTCATAAACTCTGTGCTCATTGGCTGGTTGTTGAACTCGGTAGTGCCCCCCATTGGACGCTCTGTGGAGGGGCTATCCACATCCGCTGCGATATGGACGACTCTGTCCACTTTGTACTCAGGCAAGGGCAATGTCATGCTAATTGCTCAGATTGAGGGGAAGATCAGTCGGCTGCATCAAGGTGACGACATGTCAGTGATGGCATATGTGGCAGAGCTGCAGGCTCTGTGGGCAGAGCAGGATAACTGCGACCCTCTGGAACTCTATGATGCGGCTTGCATCGAGTCAGGGCGCAAGTGGATTGCACGCAGGCGTGTGCTGAAACTGTTGGAGGGTCTTAGAGGTTGCTTTCATGGCAGGAGGGCTTCCCTGTTGCACCAACCTCTTCTGCCCTCTATTGAGGAGGCTATTGCTGCAATGTCTCAAGAGGAGGTGCGGCTATCTCTTGAGCATGCAGACATGAAGGCTGTGCCGGCTTCGACATTTGCAGTCACTGAGCGCATGGAGTGGAGCGATCCCAACAAATGTCATATCTGTGGGGAGATAGGTCACTGGAAGTGGGCCTGTCCAACTCGTGGCAGAGGCAGGGGATACAACAGAGGGGGAACTGGCAGAGGCAGGAGTAGAGGCAGAGGTGGATACTCAGGGACCTCAAGGGGTCAGGCTTCTATGGGCAGAGGTGGTTACTCAGGACACTCAGGAGATCAGAGGGCTCACATGGCAGTGGCAGGAGACACTGGGACGTCAAAAGGCAAAGATGCAGACGATGCTAACTATGGAGACTTTGCTCTCTGGGCCTCCACTGATGAAGGTAATCCGGAAAAGGCATCTCTTGCTTCTAATGAGAGTGCTCCAGAGTGGGTTCTTGACTCTGGAGCATCTAAGCATGTTGCTAGTAAATCCTGCATGTTTGAGTCTTACAATAAGCACCCTCCATCTCACACGCGCACTATGCAAACTGCTGATGGCACAAACCAGCCTGTCATGGGGGTTGGCACAGTCAAGTGCACTCCGACCATCTCCCTATCCTCAGTTTTACATGTGCCGGCTTTTCCTGTCAATTTGGTCTCTTTCAGTGCTCTAATTGATCAAATTGACTGTCGTGTGATCCTTGACAAATTCGGGTGCGTGATTCAGGAGCGACAGACGAGTCAGACGGTTGGGACTGGCACCAGGCGTAGGGGGCTCTGGTACATGGACCAGGAGGTGCAGCCGGACTTGGTGTGTGCTGCGACCATGGAGGACAAGGAGAAGGAGGCGATGATCCATCACTGTAGGATGGGCCATGTATCTTTTGATAAGATGAGTAGAATCTTTCCGGATGTTATGTGTGGGATAGGCAAGGGCAAGTTGACATGTGATGCTTGCGAATATGCCAAACACACACGAGCCTCATATGTGAGTAAGGGGCTTAGGAGCATATCTCCTTTTATGCTTATTCATTCGGATGTATGGAAGAGCCCAGTTGTATCAATGAATGGAATGAAATACTTTGTTACATTCATCGATTGCTATTCTCGTATGACTTGGATTTATTTGATGCGTCACAAAGATGAGGTGTTTAGCTGTTTTCAGAATTTCCATGCCTTGGTGAAGAATCAGTTTCAGGTGCAGGTGCAGGTGATCAGGACTGACAATGGGACAGAGTATGTGAACAACACATTTGGGGCTTACTTGTCTGATCACGGTATTCTTCATCAAACTTCATGCCCAGACACCCCTCCTCAGAATGGAGTGGCAGAAAGGAAAAATCGGCATATTCTTGAGGTTGCCCGGTCATTGATGTTTACGATGAATGTGCCCAAATTCTTGTGGAGTGAAGCAGTTATGACAGCCACATACTTGATCAACAGGACACCATCAAGAATACTAAGCATGAAATCTCCGTGTGAGCTAGTATATGGAGAAACTAAGTTTGTTGTTCCCCCAAAGTTGTTTGGCAGTACTTGTTTTGTTCGAGATCACCGTCCTTCTGTTGGAAAACTTGATCCGCGGGCAGTGAAGTGTATTTTTCTGGGCTATTCTTCTAGTCAGCAGGGATATAAATGTTGGTGTCCCTCAGAGAAACGCAGGTTTGTCAGTATGGACGTAACCTTCAGGGAGTCTGAGCCATTCTATGGTGAGCCAACAGATCTAAGTGTGTTGTTTCAAGAGCTTGACCATTTCCACTCTGTGCAAGATGGTCAAGAGGGGGAGAAGGCTGTATCTCACACTCACGCGGATTCTGTGGGCACTAACATTGATGATGATGATGTGCAGGTTCAAGTCCAGCCAATTGTGGGTACAATTTCGGTTGGTACTCTCACTGATGGTGATGTGCAGGTACGGGTCCAACCAACCGTGGGTTCCATTCAGATTGGTAATCTCCAGCTCCCTGTTCGAGATCGGTGGCAGAAGATCCCCCTAGTGTACTCTCGGCGAGAGCCACAAGTGCCACAGGTGCATGACTCATCTGACACTCGTCTGGTATATTCTCGGCGGCAGCCACTTGTGCAGGAGGGGGAGCAACAAGTGCAGGGGAGCAGTCAGTGCAGGGGGAGCAGCAAGGCAGTGGTGCAAGCTCATCTGACACAGTGGAGCTACCTATTGCGTTGCGAAAGGGGACACGTGAAGCGGCTGAGAAGGCTTTACCACTGGAGTTTTGGATGATCATGACATTGGAAATTTTGTGTCTTATGAGGCTTTGTCTCCTTCCTATAGAGTGTTTGTTGCCTCTCTTCAAACTGTGTCAATCCCAAAGGATTGGAAGGCTGCAAAGCAAGATCCGAAGTGGCATGAAGCAATGATAGAAGAGTTGGAAGCACTGAGGAAAAATAAGACGTGGGTGCTAACCACATTGCCGGCAGGAAAGAAAGCAGTGAGTTGTAAGTGGATCTATACAGTGAAGCAGAATCCTGAGGGGAAGGTGGAACGGTATAAGGCCAGATTGGTCGCCAGAGGATATAGTCAAACTTATGGAATTGACTATGACGAGACGTTTGCTCCAGTGGCAAAGATGAACACAGTAAGGATATTGGTTTCCTGTGCTGCAAACTTTGGGTGGAAATTGCATCAATTAGATGTCAAGAATGCCTTCTTGCATGGTGAGTTGCAGGAAGAAGTGTACATGGAGATACCACCAGGTTTTGGTACTTCACTGACAACGGGGAAGGTATGCAGGCTGAAGAAATCCTTGTATGGACTGAAGCAATCGCCGAGGGCTTGGTTTGATAGGTTCAGGCGTGCTGTCCGTGCTATGGGGTATGGTCAATGTAATGGTGATCACACGGTGTTCTACAGACACTCACTCTCTAATCGAAAGATCACCATTCTTGCAGTTTATGTGGACGACATTATCATCACCGGAGATGATGAGGAGGAAATAAAGAGATTGAAGGGGTGTCTGAGCAATGAGTTTGAGGTGAAGGATTTGGGCAACCTAAAATACTTCCTTGGGATTGAAGTGGCCCGGACAGAGAAGGGAATATCTTTGTGCCAAAGGAAATACACCTTGGATCTCTTGAGTGACATGGGCATGATGGGATGCCGTGCAGCCCCTACGCCGATTGAACAAAATCATCAAGTGACAGCTCAGTCAGGCGAGCTGGTGAATAAGGAAGATTATCAGAAACTGGTTGGGAGGTTATTGTACTTGTGTCATACCAGGCCTGACATTACGTATGCCGTGGGTGTGGTGAGCAGATACATGCATGAACCAAGGAGTGGGCATCTTGATATTGTGCACAGAATTCTGAGATACTTGAAGGGGACTCCAGGTAAAGGGTTGTGGTTTGCGAAGAGTGGACATCTTGAAGTGGATGGCTATAGTGACTCTGATTGGGCCAGTTGTCAAGATGATAGAAGATCAACTTCTGGCTACTGTGTGTTTGTGGGAGGAAACTTGGTGTCGTGGAGAAGCAAGAAACAACCTGTTGTGTCTAGATCAACAGCAGAAGCCGAGTATAGAGCTTTATCTCAAGGGTTATGTGAGATGCTCTGGGTGAAGTACCTACTAAGCGAGTTGAAACTTCTGAGGAAGGGACCCTTGAAGGTGTGGTGTGACAATCAGTCAGCTATAGCTATTGCTAATAACCCAGTTCAGCATGATAGGACAAAACATGTGGAAATTGATCGCTTCTTCATTAAGGAGAAACTTGATGCTGGTATCATCAGTCTTACTCATGTCAGCTCTGGGCAGCAGTTTGCAGATTGCTTGACAAAGGGACTGGGAACGAAGGACTGTAACTTGGCATGTGACAAGATGGGGATGATAGATATCTACCACCCATCTTGAGGGGGAGTGTTGAACCGGTATGGGCCCAAGCCCATCAAGCCTTGTCACTTGGGGCCCAAGCCCATGAGGAGGTACTGACCTAGAAGGAGGCATCCAGTCCTCCCGTTCTCAGGGGAGCCGCCACACACATACAGAACAGCCAAAAAACAAGGTGAGCCTGCGACTCAACACTTCTAAAGGTTAGTTTAAGTATATCGCCATTCCAGACTTGCTGGATGGTGTTGCATTGCTCTCTGCAGATGCAGTACAGGTCCCAGAATTGGATCATAAGGGGAGATGTGCCAAACCAGGAGTCTTCCTTGAATCTAATCTTAGCCCCATCTCCAACTACCCATCTAGACCCCATTTTAACAGCTTTGGCTGCCCACATAACACCTTTCGAGAATTGGGAGGTCCCTAAGGTTTTCCCACAAAAAATATTAGGGGCAGTTTTGAGATATTTCGAATCAACGAAGTTTTTCCAGATTTTCCCCTCGCGTGCCATGTATCTTTTAACCCAAGAGGTTGGGAATCCCTAATCCCCCAAACTCCTGTTTCATGCATACCATTTGCCAATTGGCTAGGTGGATTTTCCTATGTCCTTCATAGTCATTCCAGAGGCAGTTTGCCATTTGGGAATTGATCATGTCAATAGCCCATTTGGGGAATTTAAAGAAGGATAAAAGGTAGATAGGTATGCTAGCTAAACAGGTTTTAATGAGGGTTAGTCTCCCTTTGTAGGATAGGAGCTTCCCTCTCCATCCTGCTATTCTCTTAAGGATCTTGTCTAGCAAGGGTTGAAGATCCTCCCTAGACAGTTTTTCTACATGCCGAGGAACACCTAGATATTTAATGGGAAATTTCCCAACAGGGCACCCTAGAATGTCACCCAAGCTGGTGATTCCTCAGGGTCAAGGTTTAGAGGGATCATTTCACTTTTATTAAAGTTGATCCTCATCCCTAGACAGTTTTTCTACATGCCGAGGAACACCTAGATATTTAATGGGAAATTTCCCAACAGGGCACCCTAGAATGTCACCCAAGCTGGTGATTCCTCAGGGTCAAGGTTTAGAGGGATCATTTCACTTTTATTAAAGTTGATCCTCATCCCTGACACCTGCTCAAAACAAGTAAGTAAGGACCCATTTCAAATTGGTGGCCATCTGCAAGTCACTATCAACAAAACATGATTGTATCATTTGCTTATTGAAGGCTAATCATACCTCCTGGCCAGACATCATAGCAGAGCCTTTTGATTAGATCAGCATCAGAGGCTTTAGAGAGCATTTTAGTTAGCACATATCCTACTAGATTGAAGAGTAGGGGGGACAGGGGGTCTCCTTGCCTCAGTCCTTTCCCTGTAGTAAAGAGCAATGCTCTCTAGGTTATTAAGCTTCACACCCATCGACCCCCACGAGTGATCTTGTGAATCCAACTAACCCATTTACTACTGAAACTGATAGAGGCAAAGGTGTCCCGTCTTCTGATGAGAAGGTGATTATCGTTTTGGAGGAGAAGACTTTCCGACTACGAACGTGCGAGGACATCGCGCCTTAGCAATCGCTAAACCAACTTCGAGAGGTTATTGACCACGCCGGAGCACGATCAACTTGACCACGAAGGTCTATTTCTTGCAAGCAAACGAAGAGCAAGCAAGAAACTAAGATTGCAATCTGGATATTGCGAATATAAGATGAAAGCTTTATTGATCAAGGTGGGGTTCTGTGACGTCTTGGTCTGGTCGTTGAACACAAACGAAGTACGCGAAGTTGAAACTATGGCGAACTTTAATCTAAACAAAACCCAAGTCTAAATGGTGCCTTAAGGGCTGTATTTATAGGGGAAAAGAGAGGGAATTTTGTCCACCCTTGGCAAGGTGGGACTAAAACACCTCCTGAGTCGTCCCCCCCTACAATACAGACTCTAAAAACAACCTAATAAGAGGTATTTCGAAATTACATGGGCCTGGCCCAAAAATAAGGCGCAACACCTATAATAAGCTATGGACGAATTTTATGAACCGGGCATCTTGTATATTTCGTCCGTCTTCTTGTATGTCATCATGGTGGCTTCAAAGTGCGGAAATCTTCACTGGAAACTCCGTTCTTGTTCCCTTCGTGCGTGCCTTCATCTCCATGCTTGATCATGCTGCAATGTTCATCCTTCTTGTCCATGCTAGGCCCTTCAACTGTAATCAACACAAATGTACCCAAGTTAGGCAGCATCACATTCTCATGAACATTAGAAACATTACCAAGAAACGGAAGTACCTGGCAATTTAACTGGCGTGCGCGAGCTCTAGTAATTGGTCTAATAGGTATAGTAGCAGGGGTTGTGGGTGTAGCTGTGGTAGCCATGCTTGGCCGTAGCGGATTGGTTGGGATAGCAGAGGCAACCAAAGACACGAAGAGCGGCATAATTTGGTTTTGTGTCGTAGAGACGAACGTAGGGAATTGAAAAACCAGTGGATTGTGAGGGGCGTATATTGACAAGGTATGTTGCAGTGGCGAGAGCCTCTGCCCAGTAGGAGGGCGGCATGGAGGACTGGAAGAGGAGAGTGCGAGTGACGTCGTTGATCGTGCGGATGGCACGTTCGGCCTTGCCGTTTGGGCGGACGTGTAGGGGCACGAAAAATGGAGGTGAATACCATGAGTAGAGAAGAAGGTGATCGTGGAGTTGATAAACACGGTTCCGTTGTCGGCTTGCATGGCTACAAGAGGACGTAAAAATTGTGTGCGAATGTAGGCAACAAAGTTAAGAAGAATAGCCGCGGTGTCGGACTTTTTCCGGAGAAGAAATGTCCACATAAAATGAGAAATATCGTCAACAATAACAAGATAGTACTTGAAATCGGAATTACTCAAAGTTGGAGAAGCCCAAAGATCACAATGGATCAACTTAAATGGTCTGACGCTTATTGAGGTAGACCTAGCGAAGGGCAAGCACCGTGTTTGCCAAGTTGACAAGCATGACAAATATGCGAGGCTGCCTTATTACATGAAATAAAGGAGTTCTTATGAAGTTGGGACATGGCGTCGCGTCCCGGATGACCTAAGCGACGGTGCCAAAGCTCGGTGGAGGTGGTGGCGAGGAGTCCATGGGCGTGGTGGTGGATGACCGATGACGGGAAGACGTAGAGGTCGCCGAGACTATTGCAGCGAAGAATCACGACCTTGGTGTGAAGATCCTTCACAGAAAAACTGAGGGGGTCATACTCGATAGAACAAAGATTATCAATGGTGAAGCGACGAACGGAAAGTAAATTCTTGACGATATGAGGAACGAGTAGAACATTACAAAGGAAAAGAGAACGAGTTGAAGCGGGTATAGAGGTGTGTCCAGTGTGGGATATGGGCAAGGTGGGGCCATTACCCTTGGTGACAACGAAGGAGGGAGAGTGCATGAGATGTTGAATCATATCGGGGTCGGAGGCCATGTGCGCTATGGCTCCGGAGTCCATTACCCATTCACCCACTGTTGATGGAGTCTAGGCGTTGTTTAGTGCAGCAGGAGGGCGGAGCAGTCCCACGCCATAGTGCCGCCGTAGCCAGGAGTGGGTGGCGCGTTGGTGCCGAAAGCCTGAACGTGCAGCGGGGCGAGGGAGGTAAAGGCCTGTGCCGGCGAAAGGACTGGGGGTCGCGGCCCGAGGAGGCCAACAACGGCGTTGGGCCTCGCTGTTGGGGGCGCCTGAAGCTGCTGGGCCTGCCCCGTATAGGGATTGAAGCAGACTCAGGGACCAACCGACGAGACCAACGGACGAGGGCGCCCTGCGCTGGAAGTTCCTGTCGTGGGAGTTGGAGCGGCTGTCGCCGTCGTTCCTGCCGCCGAAGCCCTTCTACCAGTTGCCACTGTTGCGGTGTCTGCCGGAGGAGCCGCCCCCGGAGGTGTTGCCGTACTGAGGGCCGGTGTTGCCGTACTGAGGGCCGTCGTTGCCTGTCGAGCGACGTCGCCACGGTCAGGTGCGTGGAGGTGACCAGAGGAGGTGGAGCCGATGGCGCCGTGGGGAGGCGCACCACCATAGAGTGCCGTCTGGTGTCCTATCGCGACGGTATTCGCGAGCTGGGTCTCGCGGAGGGTCAGCGGTGACCTCGTCTGGCTGAACGAGGGAAGGGGGTTCTGCATGGTGACAATTGTCGTGATGTCCGAGAAACACGGATTGAGGCCACGAAGGCAATTGAGGACAAGCGTCTGGTCGGGGATGGGGGTGCCAACGTCACTGAGGGCGTCGGAGAGTGCCTTCAGACGGTGGCAGTAGGCAGTGATGGAGAGCTCGCCTTGGACGAGGCCGCGGAACTCTGCCTCAAGATAAACAGCACGGGTCATCTGATTATCAAGAAAAAGGTTGGTGATGAGTGTCCAAGCTTCTTGCGCCGTCTCGTTCCGCCATGATTATGTCGAGTATCTCGTCCGAGATGGACCCATAGAGCCACGAGCGGACAATATAGTCCTCGCGAAACCAGTCCGCGGTGCAGTCCGCCTCGGCAGTGGCGGTGTTGACGTGGGAGAGCAGATCGTACTTGCCTAGAAGCACACGGATGAGCATCCTCCACTTGGTGAAGTTGGAGGCATGGAGGTCCAGTGTCACAGGGACATGGGTGCGGACACTCGCGACGTTGACGGCGGGGGATGCAGCAGCGGGCATGATGGCGGTGATCAGGGCGCCGTTGGTGGAGTTCATGGAGACGGGGAGGGTTGAGGAGGCGGGGGAGGAGCTGGTGTTGGGGGTGGTGGACATGGCTGGATAGCGCTGCGAGGGGCAGGGAGCAAGCGGGGCGATCAGGGAGGATCGTAGGTAGTCTGATACCAAGAAACAAAGTAGGATTGTGTGATTCATGCCACACTTGGGGCGGCCCTTGTATACACAATATATAGGATTACATGCCTTGGTAATCAAGGTGAATAAAAGCAAATCCTCAACCGAATCATACAACAATATTCGGTGGGATATTGTGCTAGTTTCCTATTACATGAAATACAGACAAAAGGAATACTTACAAATCCCTACCCAATTTTGCTGCCCACCAACCAGCAGCAGCCCTGCCATCAGCAGATTTACCAGCAGCAACAACATCAGATTGCCGCTGTAGAAATATATTGCCTGCCTCTTCATCAGTTCGGACTTTTGGATGAGTTGGCTGGAGCATGAATTCAGTATGTATCAGAGCCAAGAGGTCTCAAGTTCAAGACCTTGCCAACGCAGTACTAAAAGAAAAGATTCTGCGGCCTACATCGATCCCACGTCTAAGGACTAACATAGCCTAGACGTGAGGGGGAGTGTTCAAATATATTGCCCGCCTCTCTTCATCAGTTCGGACTTTTGGATGAGTTGGCTAGAGCAGGAATTCAATAGCCGCCGCCTTCATGACTCCACCTGCCAACCGATTTCATATGTTGTTATGGTTGTGGTCCCCTCCACAACCCATCTATGGATCCACCTCTCCCATCACCTTGGCTTAGGTTGGGTTTCGGCGTGCCCTGCTTCCACAAGCTTGACTTCCCAATATAGGATGGTTTGGTCGATCCTGTTGGTTGGCTTAATATGTGTGAGCAGTTTTTTCGTAGACAGCGCATGGATGAGGCCGACAAGGTTTAGACTGCAGCCTACCATCTCACCAATGATGCTCAATTTTGGTACTTACAGCTCGAGCGTGATTCTGGCATGCTGACATGGGAGCAAGGAGGCTTGCCACGTTCAGTTTGGGCTGTCACTTTGCGCAAATCCCTTCGGTGAGTTGGCATGTTTGCCGTTCACTTCCTCGGTAGCAGACTACACCAGCAGGTTTGTAGCGCTCGTGCGCCACAACAATGAGCTATTAACACCATCCCAACAACGGTTTCTGTACACAGCAAGGCTGCCCGGTGATCTTTGCATTGACGTTGAGCTTCAACGACCATCTGACCTCCACACCGTGATGTAGGGTGGAACCCTATACGGCCGATCTTTCACGAAAGGAGCGGATCCCACGAAGAACACGAAGAACACAAGGGGAAATCACAAAGGGAAACACAAGAGAAACACTCAAACCAACGAGATACGGTCACACATGTGCTAGATCCTCGGAACACGAGAGGAGATACAAGATCCACAATCAACAAGGGACGATACAAAGGTAACCGGTTCTTCTCCGTGAGGAGGTCTTGATGGGGCCACCCAAGAGGGGGTCTTGAATCCAAGGGGATCTTCTCCGTAGAGGGGCCGTGGTCTCTCTCGTGGAGTAGATTCGTAATGGATGAGCAAAGCACTATTTCACATATGAGCTAAACCAATGCTAACCCTAGAAAGAGGGAGGAGGAGTATATATAGTCTAGGTGGGCGAAGGGGTACATGGGCCTCGGCCCTTCACTGTGCGCAGACAGGCGGAGCCGGATGTCCGGGCCTTCGGGATGAGCCGGATGTCCGGGCCTTCGGGATGAGCCGGATGTCCGGGCTTGCGGGCCGGATGTCCGGGCTGGCGGGGCTGGTCTCGGTGCTCTCTTGATAGCCGGGGCCGGATGTCCGGGCGAAGGGGCCGGATGTCCGGGACTTCGGGAGGTGCCGGATGTCCGGGCTGTCGGGGTCGCTTCCGGAGCTCTCTGGATAGGAAGGGGGCCGGATTTCCGGGGGTCGGGCTGGATGTCCGGGGCCTGTAGCAGCTGGCTCTTCTTCCTTCTCCTTCCTTTGCTTCCTCGCACGCTTGGCCTTGGTCCTTGGGTTCTCCGTGGTCTCCTGAGTATGAACAAGGTCCGCGCTTGAAGTAGCATCCATGTCTTACATGCGGAAGGGAAGATTCGGAAATGAGCGAGTTCACCTTAGGTCCAATGGCGTAGGCTCGAGTGTACATGGGGATGATTGTAGGATGCTCCGCATCACACCGCCATCTCCTTCCCCAAGGCCTATGAGCAGCGGCATTTTCCTCCAACATTACCACACCAGCTTTCTGGGACTAGGCCCTTGTGCCCGTCCAATCCTCCTGCTGTCAGCGCAGCTACAATACCTTCCCCGCCAGCACCACTAGCACCTGTTTTGCCATCAACCACTCCAGAGCGAACCCCGCCACGGCAAATTCGGCACCTGACTCCAGCTGAGTTGGAAGAACATTGTCGTCGGGGCCTTTGCGTCAACTGCGGCGAGATATATGTTCAGGGTCACCATTGCGTGTGGCTCTTCTTCATCAAGTCTGATGACTGGTAGCACCCAAGGCCCCCTAGGAGGCAATTGACAATCTACAGCTTGCGGACAAGCTGTTTTTCAAGGAAGGGAGAGATGTTATGTGGGCCAGCCATCAAACATGGAGTCTGAGGCCTTAATTAGAGTCCTAGTTGATCAATAAACTTTGTTAGAAAAGGGTCCAGTAAGTTTAGAGATCGTATTATAGTTTGAATAGATTTACCGGCTTGTTGGTCAAGCATTGTATACTATATAAAGGGGCCGACCCATCTCAATAAAGCAGAGACACTTTTATCTACTTTTCAGTAATTAGGGTTGTCAGTAGTAGATCCTTCCATACCCGTACTAATTGCTTATTTGTAGTGGTTTTAGACTGATGGTGTACAGAAATAGTAAGAACTATGTCAAAAACTAAGTGTTAACTTACTCCTTGTGTGTTCATGAAGCTAAATGGCAAGTAATTCTGACCAAATGCTGTATTATTATATTTTAAATAACGTGAAGTAATGGCAATGATGCTAGTTTTTGTGTTTTTGTCTCGAGTTTTCTTGAACATCATTCACTGTGTTTGTTTCTGGTGCTACTTATAGATATTATATTGGCAGACAAAGATCTGTTCATGTCTGAACTTATAGATAATACATATAGCTGTGTGCATCAATTGATGACGAGGCCGGGGGTTCTTCCCACTTTTCTTTTTGAAAAAATAGAGATGTTAATACATTTATTTCTACAGGGGAATTTTGAAATGTCCCATCAGCAAGCGTTAGCCCAAGTAACAGCACAAGCAGTCCATTCTCAGTATACTGTAGGCAGTCAAGCAGATTACTCACTCCCTTTCTCATCGGCAACAACATCAGCTTTGACATCACAGTTCATCAACTCTTCTGCAAATGTGACATCAATGAAGGAGACAGCAACTCTGCCACTGCATACAGTTAATGATAACCTTAAGTCAAATGAGGTTTCACAAGGATTCCAAACTTCGGCCCTCACCGTGGATAAACCTGCTGATGATGGGTACAATTGGCGAAAGTATGGCCAGAAGGCAGTTAAGGGTGGAGAGTATCCAAGGAGCTACTATAAATGCACCCAGGCGAGCTGTCCAGTTAAGAAGAAAGTGGAGCACTCAGCATATGGACAGATTACTCAAATAATTTATAGAGGCCAACATAACCACCAGCGTCCACCAAAAAGGAGGTCCAAAGATGGTGGCAATTTACTAAATGAAGATGATTTCCCTGAGAACAGAGACACTTTGACTCGATCAGAACCAGGCTCTCAAGATCATTCTGGAAAAGTTGAGGTATCAAATGATGGCATCACAGGGTCTTCAATTTCTAAGAGGAGAGACGGAGGTGATCAATCGTCTGGCTCAAGTGATCGAGAGGAGGACAATGATGAAGCAGGTGATGACAATGGAGATGCCGGTATTGTGAATGCAAACAAAAGGTGGTTCATGTAGTGAATACAATTTTGTTAGTAGTATTTTTTGAAGCTTCAATCTATAAATGCTAGTTTCATTGGACAGGCATGTGCCGGCGCCAGCTCAAAGAATCATCGTGCAAACAACCAGTGAAATTGATCTTTTGGATGATGGCTACCGGTGGCGCAAGTACGGGCAGAAAGTGGTAAAAGGGAATCCTCATCCAAGGTAATCCTTCTGTTGCCCTCTATCTTTATCCGTTCTGCTCTGAGTCCCCGCTTGCACATTGGACCATATTGGGACCAACTCTAGATAATGCCACATTTTCCTGCATCTCTATGTAATTTATTACTAACTATGAAGAAGACTACTGTTTGTTAGTTGTAGACACAGAATATATGTAAACCTTCCACTGGAATAAGATCTTTTGGAACTTCTTACTGGCATTGGAGGACTTGAATCTTAATTTTCAGAATGGTGTTTGAAAAGGTGGATTCTAGCTTTCAATTAAAATTGATAAGCTTTCATCCTGGACATTTGGATCTTTCTCACCTACACACCCCTTGTTGCATTCTGGTTGTCAAGGGCAGAGGGGTTGGGAGGTGAGCAAATGTCCCTTGCGCATTCTGGTTGTCTATGGCAGAGGGGCTGGGAGGTGAGCAAATGTCCTTCTCAAGTGATAGCTAGGAGGGCAATGATGAACTTACTGGAGATAGTGGAACTCATACTGTTGTCAGAATTATCAAACATACATGTATGAAGCTCTGATTAACCATGACTACTTGATAATACTATTGATTGGGTGGACAATTTTGCTTCTGCACGGAGTTGCGACAGATTTAAGTCGTAGCTCAAAATTTCAAACAGATAGACTTCTAGACATACTGACAACCACAAGGCTGCGTAAGTGTCGTCTGAAACAGCCTCTTATAGATATGTAGAGAAAGGCTGCGTACTAATTTCTGTAAGAGGCTTTTACCTGATCAGGTATTTCGGAAACAGCCTCTTACAAAAATGTACGGAAAGGCTGCGTACTATAGACCCAAAGTGGTTGGACCCTTCCCCGGACCCTGCGCAAGCGGGAGCTACATGCACTGGGCTGCCCTAGACTTCTAGACATACTGACAACCACAAGATTTAGTTTTAAGCAAAGAAAATAATCAAATCGACCATGCTGCTGATTAGTCAGAGAATTTCTTTTTCGAGGAAATTAGTCAGAGATTGAATGAATAATCCCTTGCCTATGCTACCTGCCTGTTCCTTTTATTCGGTTGAATTATTTTTATGGCATAGTCTGTTTGACTTTGCTTGTTTGGCGATATACAGAACATTTGAATATTTTTTTGCTATGGTTCTTTTGGGCAAGTTCGCTGCTGTCAAAATGATATCTAGCTAGCAGTTTGCACTATTGAGTAATCCCCCCTTTTTTGTTGTTCTCTTTCTGAAGTTATTCATGACATATTGACTCTAGTTGTGCACTGTGTAGGAGTTACTACAAATGCACGTACCAGGGATGCGATGTAAAGAAGCATATCGAAAGATGTTCGCAAGACCCAACGGCGGTGATAACTACATATGAAGGCAAGCATAGCCATGATGTGCCAGCAGCTAGGAGCAGCGTGGCTGCTGCTGCCAGTGCCAATGCATCCTCTTCCATTAGCTTACTACATAGAGGGCAGAAGGCAGCATCTAGTAGCCAACGGGTGTTGCCCAGAGCAGCACTACATACATCAGATTCTTCCTTGCAGCTAAAAGAAGAAAACGAGATAACATAAACTTTTGGAGTACTTAGTGAGGTAAATTATTCCAATATATTAGCCCATTTCTGGTTATGCTGCTGCATTGGTTCAAACCGAGAGGATATTCTTCCAGAGCCTTGCTTGCACAGAGCCTGTGTTGCAGCACTGCATCTTGCATGCTGTACTCCCATTGGTTCTAAATTGTACTGGTCTCTATTCCATGGAAAAACTGTAGGTGACGGAGGTTTCGTTGTTGCAAGTGTATATGCTCGAGTTGTAGCTCTTACCTGATATCCTCATTTGTACATATATCTCCGTAAGTGTCATCTGACAGGATGTATTAAAGTCTTAATTGATGAACAAGGTAATGGCCTTCCGTCAATCTTCCTTTCAGTTTGTCGTCGCAGCGGAATGTGCCTCGGTGGACCTGAGGCAAAAGAAAGAATCAAATTGGTCTGATGCTTGTGTCTCGTAAAAGCAGAATATTCTTTGAATGTGAGATGATGTTCTTGTTAATAGCAAGGTGCTTGTTGCGTCTTTGTCTTTGTCAATCTTAAGATCCGTGGACTTAAGCCTTCCGTATATGCTCATACGGATAGAATGTGTACGTTTATGTTCATACAAGTGAATTTATGGGTATGTGATCGACTGAGTTTGTACTCTGATTCTTAAAAGAAATCCCTGTAATTTATCACTGAAATATGTCGGGAAATATAAGGTGTATTTTGTTTGGTTATAAGTCTTTGGCAAATTAGTTTGTACGTTATTAACGATGGTTTTCTCTGGATGTTCGAGTCCTGCCACCTCTTTTAGGCAATCAAGGGTGGTTGATACAAGGAGAGTTATTTGGAGATGTTGCTCTTTGGAGGTGGCCGGCGTTGGTGAGAGGGGGACTTTTTTTTTTTGAACGAGCCAGCCATAGCTGGGGTTTCATTGATTAAGCAGGGAGCAGATGACAAAGTGACAAAGGCGATGATCCTGGGATCAAGGAGGTAAACAAAAAGAAGGAAAAAGCCTTGGTGCCTGAGGCACCCGGATTTAAGACTACTATCTCATGGAGGATCCCCGAAGGGGCTCAGAATGAATTTGAAACCGCCCTGTTGCCAAAGATAGAGCTCTCTCCTGATGTCATTGATCACTGCTTGCACCGTAGTCTCTTTCTTTCTGAAAACGCGGCTGTTGCGCTCTTGCCAGATTTTCCAAAGCACCAGCATGATCAGCGACTTGATTCCTTTCGCATGTGCTGGCCCTGTTGCTGAAACCATGGCTTCGACCTTTTCCAGGGAGCTGCATTCGTTGGGCAGACACGCCTTACTGAGCCCCTGGCAGTGCTGCCAAGAGGACAAGCTAGTCCATACTGTCTTCGTGAACGGGCAGCTCCAGAACAGATGAGCCGGGGTCTCCAGGTTCCTGAGGCAGAGCTGGCAAAAGTAGGAGTTTGGCCAGCCCCTATGTTGGAGACGGTCATTGCACCACAGCCGGTTCTGGTGGAGGAGCCACACAAACATCTTAAGCTTCGCCGGAGCCCAGACGGCCCAGATCATGGCCTGGAACATGCCCGTCGTCGAGCCCAAGAACCGGAGGGCGTAGGCCGAGCGGGAGCTGTACTGGCCTGATCCCTCCAAGTTCCAGCGGATCTGGTCCTGATCTTCGGCCTGGAAGTTGAGCTGCCGGCGCTGAATGAGACGATGCAGATCAAGAACCTCGCTGACAAGGTCGCTGTTGTTGCCGTGTGCAAGGTCCAAGACCCAGCGGTCGTCAGTGATAGCTTGTGCCACAGTTCTGCCCTTACGCCTCGAGTGCTTGAAGAGAGACGGGAAGCAGAACTTCAGCGGCACCGGCCCGAGCCAAGAGCAATTCCAGAAGCTCGCCGTTGCCGATTGCGACAGTCGTTGCCGCGTTGAAAAGAGCGTGATCCGAGTCATCGCACGGCGGTTCCGTTCCAACCCAAGGGCGAGTGGGATTCTTCCAACTGTGCCAGAGCCATCTCAGCCGGAGAGCGCGACTGAACTTGGGAAGGTCCAGCACACCGAGGCCGCCGTGCTCGATCGGGGAACACACCCGTTCCCAGTTAACCTTGCAGCTGCCACCGGAGAGCTCTTGATCCTTCCCCCAGAGAAACCGTCGCCTGTGCTTGTCAATTTCCTTCAGGAGCTTCTTGGGGACCCGCAGCGCTGTGAGGGCAAAGGTAGGTAGGGCCGAGAGAACGCAGCGAACAAGGACACGCCTGCCAGCCATGGACAACATTCGTCCCTTCCATCCTGCAAGCCGGGCCCTGATACGGTCAAGGATGAACTGCAGGTGAACTAGACGTAGCCGGCCCATGGTGATCGGCAGACCTAGATATCTAATTGGGAAATGGGCAATCGGGCCGCCAAACGCTTGAAGAACTAGCTCTAAGTCGATGTCGTTGCAGTGGATCGGCGTGGCCGTGGATTTGGCAAGGTTGATCCGGAGGCCCGAGGCGTCGTCGAAGCTCTGAAGGATGTGCATCAGATGATCAATCTCCTCTCTGTCAGGGTTGGCGAAGATGATGGCGTCGTCAGCATATAAGCTCACTCTGAGCTTGACCTCACGGCCAGGCACCAGCATGATCTCAAGAGCCTCCTCAGCTGCCTGGAGCAGACGGTGGATGAGGTCGATCGCAATGATGAAGAGGAGAGGAGACAGTGGGTCTCCTTGCCTCAGCCCCCGCCGATGCAGGATTTGCGCGCCAGGTGACCCGTTGAGGAGAATGGCCGAGGATGATGTAGCGAGGAGGAGCGTGATCCAATCCCGCCAGCGTGCACTAAATCCTAGCCTTGCGAGCAGCTCCAGGAGATATTCCCATGAAACATTGTCGAAAGCTCTCGAGATGTCTAGCTTAAGAAGAACTGCCAGTGTTTTCCTGCGGTGTAGGCTCTTGACACAATTCTAGACGTAGACAAAGATGTCGTGCAAGCATCTAGTCTTCAGGAAAGCCGTCTGGGCAGGCGAGATGATCGACTGCACCACCGAAGCAAGCTGGATTGATAGAACCTTGGAGAACAGCTTCGCAATTGAATGAATCAGACTGATCGGTCTGTAATCAGCAATGGACTCCGCTCCGTCCTTCCTAGGGATGAGTGCGACGATCGCAGAGTTCAGAGCCCAAATTTTTTCCCGGCCAGGTGGTAGAACTGCTGGAACGCCTGCATGATATCCGTCTTTATTATGCTCCAGCAACTCCGAAAGAAGACGCCGCAAAAACCGTCCGGCCCTGGCGATTTCTCCGCTGGTGAATCCTTTATCGCCACCCAAATCTCTTCCTCGGAGAACGGGTTGTCCAGGCCATTTGCTTGCACAGAAGGCATACGCAACTCATCCCAGTTGATCGACGTGGTTCGGTGCTGGGTGGATCCCAGGATGCAGTTGAAATGATCATGTATTGCCTTTTCCTTCTCAGCGTGCGCAGTCACAACGTTGTCTCCCACTTTTAGAGCGCTGATGAAGTTCTTGCGCCTTCTTGAGCTGATCTTGGCCATGAAGAATTTGGTGGGGGCGTCTCCCGCACGCAGCCAGGTGAGGCGGGAGGCTTGCCTTTTCCTGCAGCGCTCGATCGCCGCAAGGCCCAGTAACTTGATCTTCAGGCCTTTTCTGAGCTCAGCTTCTGCCGTCGAGAGCCGCCGTCTCTCCTAGGCAAGATCGAGGCGCAGAATGACTTCACAGGCAATGTGGAACTGAAGCTTCGTGTCACCGATCAGATCCTTGCTCCAAATGCGAAGATCCTTGGCCGCTCTGCTCATCTTGATTCGTAGCCGGGCGAAAGCGCAGGTGGTGGCCGTCGGGCGTGACCAGGCAGCCATGACTGTGTCGAGGAAGCGCGGGAACCGCGGCCAGAAGGATTCGAATTTGAATCCTCCCCGTCGGCGAGGCGCCGACGCGTCCGCTAGCAGTAGCGGGCAGTGATCAGAGCATGCAGTCGACACCGCCATCAGGAGCGCGCGCGGGAATAGAGCTTCCCAGGGCGAGGAGCAGAAGAACTTATCAATGCTAACTAACGTGGGGTTATCCCTCTCATTGCTCCATGTAAACCGACGATTGCTACACTTGATCTGGCGCAGCCCTGCTCCGTCGATCGCCGTTCTAAAACGGCCCATGAGCCTTCTATTAAGATTTTGGTTGTTCTTGTCTCGCACCTCGTAGATTAGGTTGAAATCTCCGTTGATGAGCCATGGCTCGGAGGGAGGTGGTGCAGTTCTAGCTAGCTCGGCGAGGAAGGCGTCTTTGCTCGCGTCATCGGCCGGTCCGTAGACCGTGGTGAGCCAGAAGGAAGTGAGGTTGCCAGCGAGCGTGACCTTGGCCGTGAGCGCAAATTGCCCGATGGCGTGGGTGTCGACGGAGACTACATTTTTGTTCCACAGAATGGCAGCTCCGCCGCGGGTGCCGATGGCCGGCAGAACAGTGCAGCCCTGCAGGGTGCTGCCGCCAATGTCACGAACAAGCGCAGGCGTCCAAGCATCTATCTTAGTTTCCTGGAGACAGGGAATGGCAGTGCTGTGCACCGCAACTACCTCTCGCACAGCCTCTCTCTTCGCCGGCGAGTTTAACCCGCGCACGTTCCAGCACATGATCGGGGGGGGGGTGGAGTGGTCGTCATTCATGAGGAAACACAAAGGATCTCCGGCGACTAATGAAACTATGCAAAGCAAAGCACAGGTACACCCACCATCTCTCCGGGGGCCGCCGCCGACCACCAATAGCCCCAAAACTACGACGACGCAACTCGAACCACAGCCTACAACTGCTACAACGGGAGAAAACGACACCTAACTCAAGCCGGCCGAGGGCTGGCCGTCGCCGAAAACTACTACTAATCCTAAAACCACAGAAATCTGATCTCGCTAACATGATCACATTGCGGCCTCCCCGGCAACTCCATCAGGGCCAATGAGGCCAGCCGCGATGCGGAGGGCGCCCTTGTCCATGTTGGTGAGCTTGGAGATGATGGCGATGTCGTCGTCAGAGAGGGGCTCATCGAACTTGCGGATGAGGGCTTCTGCCGCCTTCTTCGTCATCTTCTCTTTTGGGCCCAGAAGTCCAAGGCCTTGCACCAGTCGCAGCGAGCCGTGCTGCGCCACAGGCACCTTGCAGTTTTGGGCAGCTTGGCGCGCGCTCTGATGTGGGGGGGGGAGGGAACCGATGTCGCCCTAGACTTTGGCGGGGTAGAGTTGCGGTTGGTCGGTGCCGGGCCGAGCAGTGAGGCAGGCTTGTCGGAGAAGAGGCGCCGTGGAGCCTCCCTGTTTCCGTCGATCTCGAGCAGCTGGACCTGCTAGGTCACCACGCCGAGCTGAAGGGCAACCGTGTTGGCGCGCGATGGGGTCTGGCAGCTGAAGTGCTCCGGGGCGTGACGCGGCCCCGAGAGCGTGGGGCCGAACACGTCCGGCATCCTGGGCGCGGCCTTGCTTGTCTCCGGCTTGTCGCGGTCGTGGAACTCCAGGGGCGTCCCGATGGCGGTGGCGATCTCCTCATCCAGGAGTGCGGCAGCGGCGTCGCCCAAGGTGGGAGCAGCAAGAGCCTTCTCTGCGGTGGCGAAGAACTCCGCGACGTCGTCTTGAGTGGTGCAGGGGCCAGCCGGAGCCGCAGCAGGGGAAGGCACGTGGACTTGGCTAGCGAGCTTGGCCTTCCCTTGCAGCTGCTTGGCCGGGTACGCCTGTGAGGTCGAGCGGCCACCATGCCGTCCATGGCCTCTTGCTTTCTTCGAGCGCCGGGAGGGAGGAGAGCAGCTACGCTGGCGCTCCTTGCTCGTGGCCTCGCCACGATCTGCCTGGGCAGCGTGACCGCGGCCCCAGCCCAACAGGGTGTCCTTCCAGGAGCGGCGACCGCTGCCCCCTCCCTGGCCGTCGTGGTCGCGGCGAGGGCCGCCTCCAGGGAGGCCGCGGCAGCCCGTGTCCACCACAGGCACGTGCTGCTGACGGCGATGGGGCTCCATGGGCTGGCCGTCCTCGACGTGCATGATCCAGGTGCCGGGGATGGTCCGGGGCAGATCGTCGTCGTTGTCGGAGTCGGAGGAGGGTAGGCCGCTTTGAGCAGAGTGCGACGACTTGGGGGAGCGGGGGGACCATTCCTCGACTCGGTCGACGTGGATGAGCAAGTGGTAGCGCTCCGCGCCGGGCGGGAGGGCGACGTGGCGGTCCGGCGGCGAGAACCCGTCCACTCCTCCACCCGACCGGCGCCCTGGGGCAGCTTCCAGTACGTGTGCCGGGTGGGGATGAACGACATGTACCAAACCCACACCCAACAAGCGAACGTCTTGGTGTGGTCACGCTCCAGGGTGCGGCTGTCGAGCCGATCCACGAGCACCTTGTCGCCAAAGACTTCTTGGACGCCTTCCAGCGTCCAGTACTGTTGAGGTAGATGCTCGATGATGCAGCGCACGTGGAGGTTGAAGGTGCCGTGGCCAACATGGTCATTCTCCCCCCACGGCGCGATGGCGAAGTTGGCGCCGTCGACACGCAGGGAGCCACGGCGGACCGTGTTGTCGTGGTGGGCCAGCTGCGTGAAGATGACGAAGAAGTCTTCTGGGTTGTGCGCCGTCACGCGCAGATGGTGCGGCGGGACACAGAGCTGCGCCTCCAGAGCACGGCCCACCGCCATTGGCGAGGTGGCGCAAACGCCGTCAGAAGCGCGCAGCGTGATGGCGTGGCGGCGCAGGAAGAAGATGCTCTGCTCAATGGCGGGAGTGGACACACCAACTTTGTGGCTAGCGCGGGGGCGGCGAGCTGGATCGACCAAGCTCAGGTCAGCCGGGGGTGCCATAGCAAGAGGGCGCGAGGGCGGCGGGGGCGGCGGGGTGGGAAAGTGGAGGCGGCTGTGGACGGGAGCGTGAGCAGGGAGGGGGCCTAGCCTAGAGGAAGCAGCTCCGCCGCGACCATTGCGAGGATTTTGGGGGCACTCGCGGGCAAGGTGGCCTTGGAGCTTGCAGAGCACGCAGCGAATGGGGTCTCTACAGTCTTTCCGGCGGTGGCGCTTGCTGAGACAGCGGAAGCAGCGGCCCCGGAATTTGCTTAAGAAGGCCTCACGGCTACCCACCGCATTGAAGTCCGGCCGCCGGTCCGAGCGGTGTGAGGTGCGCGACGCGCGAGGAGCCGCCGGATCTTGGGAGGGCTTGCGGTTTTTCCGCGAGGAGACCTCGGTCCAGCCACCGTCCATGCCGGAAAAGGCAAGCTTATCCGCTAGAGGAGGGGCGACGATGATGGACTGCAGGCGTCGAGCAGGGGGTGAGAAAGTGCCCAACGGATCGACGGGGGTGGCCGGCACAGAGCATTCACCACGCAGCAGCAGGCGGCCAGGAGTCCGGATCTGACGAGGCCGAATCCCCGAGATCCAGGGAGTCCGGGACCAGGGATAGGCTAGGTGAAGCCAGCACCGGGCTGCCCAGCGGTCCGGAGCCGGCACCGGCTAGAAGGGGGGGGGGGGCGGCGAGCCCATACAGGACGGCAGCGTGGAGGTGGCCGCCGTGGCCGGAGCGGCGCGCGGCGCGGAGCGGGGAGGCGTGGCTATCCTAGAGCGGAGCGGAGAGGGGTACTTTGTGGCAGGCCCTTTTGCGAGTTGTATTGTATGCGTTAAATTCGGTGTGCTGTTTGCTTCTCATCAGTCTATGGTGGGAGCTTGCGGCCTAACTTCTACTTTATCCTTGCCTTCTATAAAATTATGGCACGCAATTTGCATGCTCTGAAAAAGTAATATATAGCGACTATAATGTCAATAGATATTTATGTTTGTGAATCAGTGCCATGTATAACAAGTATTAGCATGGTAATTATTGGTTAAAACTCAAAATACTATCTTGTGTTTTTAGAAAGACCGAGTAGCATGAAATTTTTGGGCGTGGAGTTTTTGCTCCCGGGATGAACAGTAAAAGGTTAACAAATCCAAAGAATTCTGGAATTACTTTGTGACAAATGTTGTTGATGTTTTAGCTGCGTGCAGAGTTTCGTAATGAAAAACTATTCTATACACAAAAACTAAAAACTAAAATCAATGCATTAAAAATGCTACTTTCAAAGCATTTTGGAGCATAGATATGGTTTTATCCCCAAATTTACATGAATGCCATTCCATCATGGAACTTTGCATGTAGGTGAAACTTCAACAATGATTGTTAAAGAACAATCAGATTTTTTTGAACTTGTTTTTCCTGCATTTTATTCTGCGACGAGGGTGCATTTGCGCATTTGCACCCAGGAGCAGAAGGACGCTTTTGGAAATTTTTCCTTTTGTAACCCTTTTTGATATGGGGCAAACCCTAGGGGTGGACCGTTTATACACGAATTGGAGATGAATTTGAGAAGAAACTTAAGAACAAGGCACAAATCCAAGAGAAACACAAAGAGAATAACACTATTAGGCAAGATCCACACCAAGTACTCCTCAAATCTCAAGCCAATACAAGATGAGCATCTTAGAAACAAGAGCAACGAAAGGAATAAAGGAAGACAAAGGGGTAGTTCTTCCCAAATCCGTAGAAGAGATGGGGTCTGGAGAGATAGTCTTCTCCATTATAAAGATATTGAGGTCTTGATATTCCAAAGGGATTCTTCTCCAATTATGAGGCCTTGATCCTACTAAGAGGAGCTATGATGAGCAATGAGTTTATGCTTTGCTAATCCTAGAAAATAGAGGAGGTATGAAGTATATAGGTGTGGGTAAGAGAGGGTTAGTGAAGGATGCAAGGGACATGTCCCATCCTTTGCAGGAACGAGGTTATGGACCCTGTGGGCACGGGGTACCAAAAGAGCTCGACACAGTGGGGGTCTTGGCCATGGGGTGTCCAGAGAGCACTTCCCTTGTTGGTCTTCGCTCAAACGCCCGTCGATGCTTCCTCAAACCCGCCTTCGCCTTCAAGGTTCCTTATCCGCTTCCATGCTTCCCTCACAGATGGTATAAGCGCTCGCTTGTGCATGACCTCTTCCATTGCATGTTCGTCATTCGACTCAAACCTGGGTGCAAAGGAAATGAAGGTCAAGTAGTATACCATCCATGGGAGAACCAAGAACACATACATAAAGGAAAAAAATTCACCTTGGTACATGTGATGCACATGTTCATTGGTGATGGAGAAAGCTACTGTAATGACCCTATGCTCCACATCATATCCCCCCTTATCGGAGCTAAATCCGGCAAATCCCTTAGTAGGTTATCCTAGCTAGGTGACTTGGCACGATTGTAACAAGGACAAGGTTTATTTACCCAGGTTCGGACTCTCAAGGAGGAGATAATACCATATGTACTGCTCTTTGATTTATTGACGAAATACAAAGTACCATGGGATTGTCAATGTTCCTATCTACGAGTCCGGTACCCGGTTTATGTAGGACACCGGGGGCCTAGGGTACATGGATCCTAGTTGGCAACGTATAGGGAGGTAGAGTCATCCACGATTCTAGCTTCTTGTCTTACATGCCAAGCCTTCTGGAGTCTTCCTGTTATTTGCCATGGCCCACCCAAAGTAGCTAGGATGAAACTGACAAAAGGGGTCCTTAGCCCGGCCCACCAGGCCGGGAGTTGATGTGGTGAGAGGCCACTTAGCCGGGACACCATCAGTAGCCCCTAAACCGGTCTTCAAGTCGGCCGCACCTCGAGTCATCTGAGCTGCACGTCGTCTTCAGTCACCCGGTCTTGAAATAGGTTCAACAAAACATCTCCCGGACACTGTCTTCATGCAACCGAGCTCCATCAGCCAAGCTGCACTCCGAGGTGACGTAGACCACCTCGGTCTTGAAAGCGTTGAAGGAATTTTACCGGCCCACACATCGGATTTTTTTCCACGTAACCAGCCAGTTGACAGGAAGAACTCTCATGCCACGCCATGAAGGTTACCCGGTTTGGTCATGGCAAGCTAGACTGGTCTTATCCAGGGGCCCACATGGCCACGTGTCATCCTCAACCTGACAGTCAATGTGACATGCGGAAGTGGGCCATGGGCCCACTCATTCCATGTCCCATCAAGAGGGGAGTGCACGTCATTCCCCGCACAAGGATTAACAACAACCCCTCGATCCCTGCACGCCATTAACGCCCAAACATGGGAAAACGAAGAGATTTGTTGCCGCATGGCAACACCATGCTGTCAACATTCAATTTTCCCTCTCCCTATAAAAGGGATGAGGCGATATGCGAGAGAGCTTTACACTCTCGTCCCCTTCGCACTCATCTTCGTGCCCAAGCTCTAGTGTTTACGCACTCCATTGCCACCAAGATTTCTCCGTGCACGACAGCGCTCAACTGCAACAAAATGGCCAAATATTGTCACATGAGGAAGGCCTTATGCAAGATGACATGATGTAGACAAAGTAAACCCAATCAATATGAATAGACCCCATCTTTTTATCCTTAATGACAACAATACAAATACGTGTCATGTCCCTTTCTGTCACTAGGATTGAGCACCGCAAGATTCCACCCATCACAAAGCACCTCTCCCGTTGCAAGAAAAATCAATCTAGTTGGGAAAACTAAACGGATAGATCAGAGAGAAATACAATACTATAATAATCATGCATAAAAGAATTCAGAGAAGACACAATTAATATTCATGAATAATTTGATCATAAACCCACAATTCATCAGATCCCAACAAACACACCGCAAAAGAAGATTACATCGAATAGAACTCCAAGAACATCGAGGAGAACATTGTATTGAAGATCAGAGAGAGAAAACAAGCCATCTAGCTACTAGCTATGAACCCGTAGGCCTGTGGTAAACTACTCACGCATCATCGGAAGGGCAGCAATAATGATGTAGAAGACCTCCGTGATCGATTCCCCCTCCGGCAGGGTGCCGGAAAAGGCCTCCAGAGGGGATCGCAGAAGAACAAAAACTTGCAGCGGCGTAAAAAGTATTTCAGGTGGCTCTCTGATGTATTGGGAATATTTGGGAATTTACAGAGGTGGAATTAGGTCAAGAGGTGCCACGAGGGACCCACAAGCCTGGGGGCGCGCCTAGCGAGCCTGTCGCTCCCTCGTGGCTCGTCTTGTCTTCTCCCAAACCTTCTAAGGCCCCTTCTGGTCCAACAAAATTAATCCAAAGTTTTTTCTCTGTTTGGACTCTGTTTGATATTGATTTTCTAAAAAGCCAAAAACAAGCAAAAAGCTGCAAATGGCACTGGGCACTAGGTTAATAGGTTAGTCCCAAAAAATGATATATAATTGCATATAAAACATCCAAGATTGATACTATAATAGCATGGAACAATAAAAAATATGGATATGTTAGAGACGTATCAGGCATCCCCAAGCTTAATTCCTACTCGTCCTTGAGTAGGTAAATGATAAAAAAAGACTTTTTGATGTGGAATGCTACCTAACATGTCTATCATGTAATCTTTATTTTATGGTATAAATATTTAGATCCAAATGATTCAAAGCAATAGTCTATAATTTGACATAAATACATTAATACTCAGGCATACAAACAAAAAATCATGCCTTTAAAAATATAAATGCTGAAGAACGCTATCCCTACAAAATCATATAGCCTTGTCATGCTCCATCTTCTTAACACAAAGTATAAATCATGCACTACCCCGGTGTCAGCCAAGCAATTGGTTCATACTTTTTAACGTGCTTCAGCTTTTTCAACCCCCACGCAATACATGAGCACAAGCCATGGATATAGCACTATGGGTGGAATAGAATGCGGTGGTAGAGATTAATTTGGAGAAGACAAAAAGGGAGAAAATCTCACATCGACAAGGCTAATCAATGGGCTATGGAGATGCCCATCAACTGATGTCAATGCAAGAAGTAGAGATTGCCATGCAACACATGCACTAGTGTATGAAAGCCCAAAATGAAGACTAAGTGGCTGTGCATCCAACTTGCTTGCTCTAGAAGACCTCGGGCATTTGAGGAAGCCCATCATCGAAATATACAAGCGAAGTTCTATAATGAAAAATTCCTACTAGTATATGAAAGTGACTACATAGGAGATTCTCTATATGAAAACCATGGTGCTACTTTGAAGTAAAAGTGTGGAAAAAGATAGTAACATCACCCCTTCTCTCTTTTTCTCCCATTTTTTTGGTGGGCTCCTTTTGGCCTCTTTTTTTATTTTTTTATTTCCTCACTGGGACAATGCTCTAATAATGAATAATGACGATCATCACACTTCTATTTACTTACAACTCAAAATTACAAATCGATACTAGAACAAAATATGACTCATATTAATGCCTCTGGCAGTGTACCAGGAAGTGCAATCATCTAGCATTACATGTATAAAAAATGATGAATGGTGGCTGAGCCACAAATACTATGTCAGCTATATGATCATGCAAAGCAATATGACAATGATGATGTGTATCATTATAACGGAAGGTGGAAGTTGCATGGCAACATATCTCGGAATGGCGATGAAAATTCCATGATAGGTAGGTATGGTGTATGTTTTGAGGAAGATATAAGGAGGCTTATGTGTGATAGAGCATATCATATCACGGGGTTTGGATGCACCGGTGAAGTTTGCACCACATCTCGAGGTGAGAAAGGACAATGCATGGTACCGAAGAGGCTAGCAAATTCCGGAAAGGTGAGGGTGAGTATAATCCATGGACTCACATTAGTAATAAAGAACTCACATACTTATTGCGAAAGTCTATTAGCCCTCGAAGAAAAGTACTACTACGCATGCCCCTAGGGGAGGTTGGTAGGAGTTAACCATCGCGTGCCCTCGACCTGCACGCAAAGGAAGACACTCAATAATAAATCGTGCTCCAACTTCTTAGCATAAGGGGAGACTATATGTGCATGCTTCGGGAATCACAAACCTTAACACCAATATTCTTACTAAACCACAATTACTCACTAGTACAACCCACATATCACCATCTCTATATCTCAAAACTATTGCAAGGAATCAAACTTATCATATCCAGTGATCTACATGAAAGTTTTTATTATATCCCTCTTGAATACCTATCATATTAGGACCAATTTCATAACCTATGCATATTGCCATTGCTATTTATTATACTCTCGAAAATGATATAAGTGAAGCATGAGAGTGCAACTATTTCTTTAAAATATAACCACCACGGTGGTCTAAAAGATATAATTAAGCACTAGAGCAACTGCCTGTTGGGAATTGTTGCATGGAAAACAAAATTTTTTCTATGCACACACAATGATCTATCCATGTAGATGCATAGCAACGAGGGGGAGAGTGTGTCTACGTACCCTCGTAGACCGTAAGCGGAAGCGTTTCACAACGCGGTTGATGTAGTCGAACTTCTTCGTGCTTCAACCGATCAAGCACCAAACACACGTCACCTCCGCGTTCTGCACACGTTCAGCTTGGTGACGTCCCTCGCCTTCTTGATCCAGCAAGACGTCTAGGTAGTAGATGAGTTCCGTCAGCACAACGGCATGGTGACGGTGATGGTGAAGTGATCTCCGCAGGCTACGCCTAAGCACTACGAAAATATGACCGGGGGTGTAAACGATGGAGGGGGGCGCCACACACAACTAGGCAATAGTTTTGTGTGTGTTAGGGCGCCCCCACATACATAGGTGGGAGGGAGAGGGGAGACTGCCAGGAGGCACCCCAAGTAGGCCGAATGCTACTTGGGGTCCTCCCCAAGTGGTGCCCCCTGCCATATTTAACCGAGGGAGAAGGAAAGAGGGGGAGAGGGAAGGAAGTGGCAATCCTAATCCACATTTTCCTTTCTCTTCTCCCCTTTCCTTCCCCTCCTTAGGCCGGCCCATATGGGGGGCGCACCAGCCCCTTGTGGCTGGTGTGTTTCCCCTCTTGGCCCATAAGGCCCATATCTTTTGCCGAGGGTGTCCAGAACCCCTTCCGATGACCCGATAAGTACCTGGTACCCCCCGAAACACTTCCGGTGTCCAAACACCATTGTCCTATATATCAATCTTTACATCTCAACCATTTTGAGACTCCTCGTCATGTCCGTGATCTCATCCGGGACTCCGAACAACATTCGGTCACCAAATCACATAACTCATATAATACTATATTGTCATCGAACATTAAACATGCGGACCCTATGGGTTCGAGAACTATGTAGACATGACCGAGACACCTCTCCGGTCAATAACCAATAGCGGAACCTGGATGCCCATATTGGCTCCTACATATTCTACGAAGATATTTATCGGTCGAACCGTTATGACAACATACGTAATTCCCTTGTCCGTTGGTATGTTACTAGCCCGAGATTCGATCGTCGGTATCTACATACCTAGTTCAATCTCGTTACCAGAAAGTCTCTTTACTCATTTCGTAATACATCATCCTGCAACTAACTCATTAGTCACTTTTCTTGCAAGGCTTCTTATGATGTGTATTACCGAGAGGGCCCAGAGATACCTCTCCGATACTCGGAGTGACAAATCCTAATCTCGATCTATGCCAACTCAACAAACACTTTCGGAGATACCTGTAGAGCATCTTTATGATAACCCACTTACGTTGTGACATTTGATAGCACACAAGGTATTCCTCTGGTATCCGGGAGTTACATAATCTCATAGTCGAAGGAATATGTATTTGACATGAAGAAAGCAATAACAATGAACTGAACGATCATTATGCTAAGCTAACGGATGGGTCTTGTCCATCACATCATTCTCCTAATGATGTGATCCCGTTATCAAATGACAACACATGTCTATGGTTAGGAAACCTTAACCATCTTTGATCAACGAGCTAGTCTAGTAGAGGCTTACTAGGGACACAGTATTTGTTTATGTATTCACACATGTATTTAAGTTTCCGATCAATACAATTCTAGCATGAATAATAAACCTTTATCATGAATAAGGAAATATAAGATAACAACTTTATTATTGCCTCCATGGCATATTTCCTTCACTACCTAGCTCAGAAGATATAAGTGAAGCACATAGAGTATTCTACCAAATCACGAATAAATGTGTGTCCCTCTCAAAAGGTGGGTGAAGCAAAGATAATTGTGGCAAACTAAAAATCAAACAAAGCAGAGACTCATATAATACACGATGCTCCAAGCAAAACTCATATCATGTGATGAATAAAAATATAGCTCCATGTATGATGTCACGCCCAAGATGCGGCCCTATCCTAAAGGAACTCGAAGGTCCCACCAAGGATAGAAGCGCATCTTGAAGACGCTTTTGCAAGGTGGATATCATTACATCAACATTACATAATAGATGGGGATACATACAAGGCATACAAATGCCACAGGAATACATCAATACATCATACACATGATCAACATCCGACTACGGATGAAACACAAACAGGAACTCGAACGACATCCACCCTGCTAGCCCAGGCTGCCGACCTGGAACCTATCCCTTGATCGAAGAAGCAGAAGAAGAACTCCAAAACAAGTAAACATCGCTCTCGCGTCATGATCATCGCAATACCTGAATCTGCAACTGTGGTTGTAGTAATCTGTGAGCCACGAAGACTCAGCAATCCCATTACCATGGGTATCAAGACTAGCAAAGCTTAATGGGTAAGGAAGGGGTAAAGTGGTGAGGTTGCAGCAGCGACTAAGCACAGTATGGTGGCTAACTTATGAAACAAGAGTGAGAAGAGGAGCTAAGCAGACGGTCGCCAACTAGTAATGATCAAGAAGTGATCCTGAACTCCTACTTACGTCAAACATAACCCAAAAACCCGTGTTCTCCTCTCGAACAACCCCGAAAAGAGACAGTCACACTTACGCACGCAGTTGGTGTATTTTAGAAGAGTTTACTTCAAGTTTACTACAACCGGATATCAACAAATTCCCATCTGCCACATAACCGCGGGCATGGCTTTCGAAAGTTCAAAACCCTGCAGGGGTGTCCCAACTTAGCCCATGATAAGCTCTCACGATGAACGAAGGATATTCCTTCTCCCGGGAAGACCCGATCAGTCTCGGAATCCCGGTTACAAGACATTTTGACAATGGTAAAACAAGTCCAGCAAACCCGCCCGAATGTGCCGACAAATCCCGATAGGAGCTGCACATATCTCGTTCTCAGGGCACACCAGATAAGTCAAGCTACGAGTAAAAACAGGCCTCTAGTTTCCCCGAGGTGGTCCCGCAGGCTGCTCGGTTCGGACCAACACTTAGAGAAGCACTGGCCCGAGGGGGCTAAATAAAGATGACCCTCGGGTTGGCCGACCCAAGGGAAGGGGTAATAGGTTGTTAGGCAAATGTAAAACCAAGGTTGGGCCTTGCTGGAGGAGTTTTATTCAAAGCAAACTGTCAAGGGGTTCCCATAACACCCAACCGCGTTAGGGACGCAAAATCCGGGAACATAATACCGATATGACGGAAACTAGGGCGGCAAGAGTGGAACAAAACACCAGGCATAAGGCCGAGTCTTCTACCCTTTACCAAGTATATGGATGTATTAATAATATAAGAGATATTGTGATATCCCAACATAAACATAATCCAACATGGAGCAATCTTCATTTTCACCTGCAACTAGCAACGCTATAAGAGGGGCTGAGCAAAAGCGGTAACATAGCCAAATAACGGTTTGCTAGGAAGGGTGACAAAGGTTAGAGGTTGATGGCGATTTGGGAGGCTTGATAAGCAAGTGGTAGGTAACGCGGCATAGCGATAGTACGAAGCAACTAGCATAACAATGATAGTAATGAGATCCAAGGTGATGGTCATCTTGCCTGAAATCCCGCTAGGAAGAAGAATGAGTCCATGAAGAAGATGAAGCCACGAAGACGAACCAAGCGTAGTCGAACGAATCCTCACGATCGCAACGAAACGGGAACTATTGAGAAGAAGCACACAACATGGTAAACACACCACACATGAACAAGGCATGATGCTCAATCAAGTATGATGCATGACAAGGCTACATGAGGCTACGCATGGCAAGAGATGATGCATACAAGAGCAACACATCAAAGCAAGTTTAAATGAGGCCGGAAACAACATCTAACAATTCCGGTAAGTCCTCATATGCAAATTTCGAAATCGGTCCAGATCTGAATACACCTTAAGTTCAAGTTGTTAAACAGCAAGTTAGGATGCACCAAAATGATCTACATGAAATTCTAGTCAAGTTACATATAAAGTTCATTTAATTTGGAGCTACGGCCTAGAAGATATGAGCAAAACAAGTTAAACATGGCATTGATGCAAAATGCATTAAAACATCAAGCAAACACATTCAAAACATGGATGCAACAAGGTAACATGAAACTACATATAAAACTAAGCAAGTTTCATGTAGAGCACACTCAAAACGGAGCAACGGTTCAACACATACACATGAAACAAGTTTAAAGGACAAGCTGTCCAAAACAGCAACTAGGCATATTGCAAGCATGAACGCAATAGGCTACAGCAACCCAACATGAAACAAATGGCATGGGAATTATGTACAGGTAAAGCATTACAAAACATGAACACTGAGCTATTCCCAGAAATCACTAAAACATGCTCAAAAGGACATAGCAAGATTGCAAATAATAACAGTTTCACAGACTTAGCAGAAATCGCTGGACATGACAGAAATAACATCAGGTTGCAATGTTTAGAGGTATAAAACAACATATTACAGCAAGCTATCATGGCAACCAAAGGCATGTCATGCTAGTACTAAAGACAAAGAACAAAACTACATTACTGAACTAATTGCAAAGATCAACATAAAAGATGGTAGGATCCATGCAAACATGGCAAATGATATGACAGATTCATACGGTGAAAATAACAGCACATGGCAGGAACAACGATAAGTAGGCATGTTGGTGAGCTTGTACAACTCACTACAGAGGATTACATGGCATGGCAAAGTAACCAACAGTACGAAGACATTATTATGAAGCTAAGAATGGCAAGAACAAGTCTATAGGACACACAGAACACTAGCAAAACACATGGCAAAACTAAACTTAATGTTAACAGGCTGACAGCAACATTATTTAGCAAGTTTGGAGCAAGATTACAACACGCTACAGCAGGCTATAAATGCAAACAAGGGCATGGATGGATAGATCATAACATGTAGATCAAAACATCCTTAGTAAACATCTCCAGATTATGCATATATTAATTCGTAGAAGCAGGTTTACATAGCATCACAATGTTACAGCCACAGACTCGGCAGAAATGACGGTCACAGAAATCAGCAACATCATGGAGGCTACTTTGCATGCTTGTGCTAGTTACCACATATATCAAAAAAATACAAGACAAGCACCCCTGTAAAGATGGCATGATGTAGTTCAAAACACATGTAGAGCTCATGCTCATAGGATGCACACACAAAATGCAACGAAAATAACAAATCAGCAAGTTCTGTAAACAGACAACAGTTAACATCATATAGCACTCTTGCAACGATGATTAGGGCATCAAGATGAACACAAACAAGCATGGCACAGTGGAACAAAGTGAAGAGCATCTCACAATGAACATTTTTACATATAATACACATCAAACGGAGCAATATGCATGAAGTTATGGCATGGCAAAGATGGCACCAGAATGTGCAAATTGAGGGACGAGAATTTCGGGGCAACCTCGAGGGAAAAGTCAACGCGGGCGAGGGAGGCCGCGGATCTCACCGAAGCCGGCGAAGAAGATAGCCGGAGAGGTTGCCGACAGCCGGATCCGGTGCTCCCGTGGCCGAATCTGGCGGAGGAGGAGCGGCGCCGGCGGAGGAGCTCGACGGCGAGGGCGGCGGCCTCGGGCGCGGGTGGCGGCGCGACGGACGGAGCTAGGCGGCGGCAGCGGTTGCTCGGGCGGTCGGCGAGGACCGGCGCGAGGCAAGCGGCGCGGGGCTCCTCCGGCGAGGCGGACGCCGGCGGGAGCCGCGGTCGACGGCGACCTACGGGAGGCGCGGGGTGCCAGGCGCGGCTGCGGGAGCCGGGCAGCTTCGGGGGCGCGCGGGCTCGCGGCGGCGGAGGACGGGCCCAGCGTGGCCCGGCTCGGTCCAGGGCGGGCCGGATCTGGGCCCCGGGCGGCGCGGCGAGGTGGGGGCTTGGGGAGGCGACGTGGAGGCCTGGGAGTGGCCAGGGGCGCCGGATGGTGGTGGCTGGGCCAATCGGGGCGCGCCAAGTGTCGCGGTGGAGGCGGAGGGCGCCGGAATCAAAGGGGAAGGTGGGAGGTGGCGGCGGCTGATGATTGGGACGGCACGGAAATCAAGGAGGGAGGTTAGGGGTGACAAAAATGGCAAGGGGGCTGCTATTTATAGAAAGAGGGTGTTAGGGTTGGGGGTTTGAGGCTGTTTCGGAGCCTTCGATCGCGATCCGACGGATCCAATCGAGGGGGGGGGGGGGGGGGTTAGGCAGGCCTAGGTGGTTTGTGGAGAGTGGGTTGGGCTGAGAGGAGAGAAGAGAAAGCAGCCCGGCAATGGTTTCCGGAGACCGAAAACGCCCGACGATTAAACCGGCAACGGTGCCGCTACGGATGACGGTTGGACAATCAAACGGACTCCGAAAGCGACGAAAATTGACAGGCGGTCCACCTACACTATAACAACACCGCACGCCAAGTTTCATCCCATTCCGAGAACATTTTTATGCCACTCACGAAACAAGGTGTGAGAGGCGCAACGGGTGCGTGTGGGAGTGTCGGAACGCGAAACAGACAACGGGGCAAAGGACCGGATGCAAGTTTTGAAAATATGAGGATGCAATGCATATGATGACATGGCAAAGTGCGACACGCAAGCAAATGACATGGCAACGACGGCGAATATCTGGAAGACACCTGGCGCATCGGATCCGGGGCGTTACATATGATGAGGACATCAATACCATTGTTACACCCACAACCCCTGCTACTATACATACTGGACCGATTACTGGAGCTCGTGCATGCCAGTTAAAGTACCAGGTACTTTCGTTTCTTGGTAATGATTCTAATGTTCATGAGAATATGGTGCTGGCTAAATTGGATACATTTGTTTTGCTTACAAATGAAGGGCCTAGCTTGGAGAAGGATGAACATTGGAGCAAGAACAAGCATGGAGATGATGGCATGCACAAGGGAAACAAGAACGGAGTTTCAAGTGATGATTTCAGGACTTTGAAAAGCCACCGTAATGAGTGCATGAAGTCTTGGACGAAATATACAAGTTTCCACTTCACAAATTTCGTCCAGAGGCTATTATAGGTGCTACGTCACCTTATTATTGGGCCATGCCCATGTAATTTCGAAATACTTGATTATAGGCTGTTTTTAGAGTCTGTATGTGTGGGGAAACAAGAGTTAGGGTTGGTCTCGGACCCCTCCCTCAAGGGCCGCGAAATTCCCCCCTCTTCGTCCATATATACAGCCCTTAGGGCGTCGTTTAGACTTTGGGTTTTGTTTAGATTAAAAGTTCGCCATAGCTGCAACTTCGCGTACTTCGTTTGTGTTCAACGACCAGACCAAGACATCACAGAACCCCACCTTGATCAATAAAGCTTCCATCTTATATTCGCAATATCTAGATTGCAATCTTAGTTTCTTGCTTGTTCTTCGTTTGCTTGCAGGAAATAGACCTTCGTGGTCAGGTTGATCATGCTCCGGCGTGGTCAATAACCTCTCGGAGTTGGTTTAGCGATTGCTAAGGCGCGACGTCCTCACACGTTCCTAGTCGGATCGTCAAAGTTGACTTCCACCAAAGCGATATCCATCATCTCATCGAATGACGGGACACCTTTGCCTCTATCAAGTGGTATCAGATTTCCAGGTTGCTCGGTGAGATTTTATAGTTTTTCATAGTTTAGATCGAGTCTGTTCTTCATAACTACAGTCCACGAAAAAGCCAAGAAAAAATTTAGGGTTAGTTCATCATATCCGAACCAGTCTAAGCCTTTGCATAGTCTTTTCAGTATTTTGCTTTGTTGAATTTGCGGTTGCATCGTCGTGTCAAGTTGCTGGTCTTAGCGTCTAGTTTCCCTTAGAGTTTCGAGTTCTGTTCACAAGTTGTCACGCCGCCGCCGCACCATCGTCATCGCTCCTGCCATCTACCACTACGGCTTATCCGCCACCAATCCGTATCCATATACCATCACCAGTCCGTATCCATATAACACCACCAATCCGTATCCATATACCACCACCGCTGCCATATCTTACCATCATATATCCTCCACCAATCCGAATTCTTCTCATATTAGTTTTGTTTTCGAGATCCATCTATTTTCCGATTCGTGTTTCCTTGCCTGGGTAGGTTTCAGAAAAAAAAGTCTGGAGCCCCCAGGCAGTTTTTAGGCCAAAATTTTGGTAGTCAAAAATATTTTTCCCTATCCTGTTTTTAGGCTTTTCCGAGTCTTTTGAGACACTCGCCATCATAGTGATTTTTTGTCGCACTTTTTCATCGTCGCTACCCTGATTTCCGAAAAAATTGTCAAAAAAATTTCATGCCTATCCTGTTAGTTTGACTTGGGAAGAGTTTTGAGACACTCGCCATTATAGTGATTTTTCGCAAAAAAAAGGAACGCAAAAAAGAGCAATTTTTTTCAGAGTGCGCTTTTCCCTTGTTTACGTGTCGCGCCGTAGCCCTCTTATATCAACAAAAGAACAAACATCTTCTTTGCAGAGAGCAAGGACAAAGCTTGAGGACAAACTTGTCTCCTCCTTGGCAGTGGAAAAAGCAAGGTACCAACAAAGTAAGGAAGGCAACAAAAAAACCTCATTTGCAGGGACCAATGACATGCCTAGAGTCTAGATTTCCACATCTGCTCTACAGTCATAAACATGAGCAGATCCGCTATTAACCAAGGAATAGCACATGGCATATATTATCCAGGAACAGCCAAGTAAAAATTGGAGGAGCAGCAGGTCCACCAGTGTCGTCGCTCCAGCTTCGTGCCCCACAAGCAGCAAGGGGAGGTGGGCTTCCCCATCACATTCTGCCAAGAACAAACGAATTCATCAGTCCGAAGACAATGATTAATCCATCCTATAACTCATTCTAGAGCAACTAATATATGCTAAATTCATCCTAAAGAATCAACAAAAAGTTATCATGACCCAACATCAACTACACATAACAATAGTTCTAGATCTGGGCAATATCAAGCACATTTCGTACCAAATGAGTACAAATCAGTGAATGAATTGCACAAATATATCATAGGGGATGGACTGGGTGGAGAAGGAATGGATGATTACCGATGGAGCTGTGACTGTAGATGGTGGCATATGACGGCAGCACCCAAAAGCTCGTCCCCCTGTGTGGAACCATCAATGGCAGAGGGGGAGCTACTGCTGCAGCTGCTGACGGTGGCTAGAGAAAGCCATTACCACCTTGCCCCGTCGCTCCCTCTTGTGCACAGCCCATCTTGCAGCAGCGCCGGTAGCGCGCCGCTGGCCAGGACCACCATGTCCTGCCTCTCTCTTGACACGGTCGTCCCGCCACCATGTGGTGCCTTCAACGGCAGAGGAGGTGCTCTGCGGCTGCTGACGACGGATCGAGGAAGCGCGTCTCCAGGGCGATCTCGGACAGGGAGGAGAAGAGGCACCGAAGGCGGCGCCGGTAGGAGGATGAAAGGTCATCGGCGGCTGGCCGTGGATCTCCTTGTCGTCCACTGCAGCTGCCCCTCCATAACTCAAGCACAATGTGAGGGCGGTGGCGATCTCGTGGGAAGGAGGGAGGAACATAGGAGCGGTAGCCGCTGTGGCCGGAGAGAGCGACATCAATTATCAGAGGAGCGGCGGCGGCGACGCGAGAGACGTGCGAGGGAGAGAAGGAAGTGAAGAGGAGGCAAGCCCGAAACCTAGCATCTCGTCCGATTGGGTCAGAGAAATGAATCTGGACGATCCAAGTAGCCTTTGTACATCCAAAATTCCATCAATGCCCCAGGTGGGCGGCCAAAATTACAGGCGGTGGCACACCTTTTCTACCACGTAAGAAGTCCACCGGGAACCCTTCTAGGCGTTGCCGCTGACAGGCGTGGCCCACGGTTGACCCGAACCCACGAATTAGTGTCACACAACTAATATCCAGAAGTGAGGAAAGTTTTTACCAAACAAAAAAAGTCACGCACGAATGAAAGGCATAGATCAGGACACATCAGCGTGGCAGATCGGATCGGACGACCAGAATTCCAAATGCCCTAAGAAGATCCATATTCCGGCATGAATCAAGAATTGATATGGTGGCTGTTTTGAGGAAGATATAAGGAGGCTTATGTGTGATAGAGTGTATCATATCACGAGGTTTGGATGCACCAGCGAAGTTTGCACCACATCTCGAGGTGAGAAAGGGCAATGCACGGTACCGAAGAGGCTAGCAAATGGAGGAAAGGTGAGAGTGCGTATAATCCACAGACTCACATTAGTCATAAAGAACTCACATACTTGTTGCGAAAATTTATTAGCCCTTGAAGCAAAGCACTGCTATGCATGCCCCTAGGGGGAGGTTGGTGTGAGTTAACCATCGCGCGCCCCCAACCTTCACGCAAAGGAAGACACTCAATAATAAATCATGCTCCAACTTCTTAGCATAAAGAGAGACTACACGTGCATGCTTCGGGAATCACAAACCTTAACACCAATATTTCTAGTAAACCACAATCATTCACTAGTACTACCCACATATTACCATCTTTATATCGCAAAAACTATTGCAAGGAATCAAACTTATCATGTTGAGCGATCTACATGAAAGTTTTTATTATATCCCTCTTGAATACCTATCATATTAGGACCAATTTCATAACCCGTGCATATTTCCATTACTACTATCAAACACTCAAAATGATATAAGTGAATCATTAGAGTACAACTATTTCTTTAAAATATAACCACCATCGTGCTCTAAAAGATATAAGTGAAGCACTAAAGCAACTGCCTAGCTCAAAAGATATAGGTGAAGCATAAAGAGTATTCTAACAAATCACGAATGAGTGTGTGTCTCTCTCAAAAGGTGTGTCCAGCAAAGATGATTGTGGCAAACTAAAAAGCAAAAAAAAATCAAAGACTCATATAATACACAACGCTCCAAGCAAAACTCATACCATGTGATGAATAAAAATATAGCTCCGAGTAATTTACCGTGGTTGGTAGACAAAAGAGGGGATGCCATCCGGAGGATCCCCAAGCTTAGACTCTTGGGTCTCCTTGAATATTACATTGGGGTGCCTTCGGCATCCCCAAGCTTACGCTCTTGCCACACTCAATTCCTTCATCCATCGCGATCTCACTCAAAACTTGAAAACTTCAGCACACAAAACTCAACAGAAAACTCGTGAGATCCGTTAGTATAACAAGCAAATCATAAACTTGAGGTACTGTTGTAAACCCATTAATATTTTATTATTTCATAATACCTACTCTATTCTAACTTCACCATGACTTATGCCCCCCGATATAATCCATAGATTCATTAAAACAAGCAAACAATGCAACAAAAACAGAAATTGTCAAAAACAGAACGGTCTGTAATGATCTAGCTAAGCGCAATACTTTTGTAACTCCAAAAATTCTGATAAATAGGACAACATGGGCAATTTGTATATAAATCTTGTGTAAAAAATGCAGAATTTTATCACATTCTAGTGTATTTATACAATGCTGCTACCGGGTGCAAAAGTATCTGTTTTTTCATAGAATCAAATCAATTATCAACCAAATCATCCCAAAGGCTTTACTTGGCACAAACACTAATTGAAACACAAAAACACAATCATAATAGTAGCATAATTGTGTGCACACCAAAAACAGAAAATAAGCAAGAAAAATAAAGATAGCTATTGGGTTGCCTCCCAACAAGCGCTTGTTTTACGCCCCTAGCTAGGCGTAATTCATAGTTTCAAGTGTTGTCATGTTTAATTCCGAAGTCCTTTTTAATAAAATCTTCCAAAACTTTTCTTAGTAAATATATCTTCTCATACTCTTCTTTCCTAGCGGGAGAGCTTAAACTATTGAAAGGACTTTGTTTGGTAATTTTAACATTCATTACTTCAAATTCTGAATCATCACCATAAACATCTTCATATAAGACATGTATTTCATCATCAATAGGTTCCCTAGCCATCTCCTAGAACCACTCATTACTAAATCCTTCATCAATCCCCTTAGTAATCCACTCCAATTTATCACAAGTATGGTGGTATAAAGTTTTAATAACTTCGGCATAAGGAACTCTCCTCCTAAGATTTCCACTATATGCAATATAATCTTTAGATTCCAAACTATGTATAGTGTCTTTATCATGGAGATTTTCTTCAGTTGGAGGATGCTCAAAATGTATCCTATATTAAGCAAAGATTTCTCTAGCTTCTCAGATTATCGGATTCAGGGCTGCGCAGACCCAAGAAGGTTCGAATTCTGGGGCATGCGCGAACATCCCCTCCTATGCTAATCTAAAGATCACCCCCTCACGGCCTAGGCTCGAAAAGTACGCGCAAGCGAGGAAGAAGATGAACACAACAGTTTACCCAGGTTCGGGCCACCTTGCGGTGTAAAACCCTACTCCTGCTTTGTGGTGGGTTGGCCTCACGAGGAGGCTGAAGATGAACTAGTACAGTGGATGAGCAACCTCGCGAGGGCTTATGAAGTGAGGGTGGAATGGATCTGATCCCCCTCTATGGTGGAGGCTAACCATAGGTACGCGCCGGTGCTATACAAACGGTTTTTAACCCTTTTCCGCGACGGCGTTTGGAACCGTCGCCAAGTGAGTGTGGGCGATAGGGGGTCCTTCCCACACGACCCAGAAACCGTCGGGGATATGCCCTCCTGGCACACACGCTCGGCAAAATGAGGTCGTGCACGACCGGCGAGCGCTCAAATACGGTTATATGGATAGTAGAGCTAAAAAAAATACAATTATACATGCGAAATTGTTTCCGGTCGCAAGTACATCCCACACATTCAGTCCCCGCTAAACGTTTCCATTCGTATGTACATTCTACACAGTGGCTCCAAGGAAAACGTTTCTGTTCGCAGGTACATCGCACACAATTTTCCCCGTTAAATCGTTTGTGATAGTGTTGCCATTGCACACGATATTAACAATTTTATCATTTGCATTATTGAATGCATCACACACGGTGCGTAGAAGAAACTGTGTGGCAAAGGCTGTCCATCACACACAGTTTTTATGTGGTAAACATTTGCGCAAGGTGGCCTAACGCAAACAGTTTTCAAGAGGATGTCGTGTGTGTAGTGGAGATTGATCACACACGTAGTGGATCCTAGAAACGTGTCTGATCTCCATGTCTATCGCAGACATTTCGCTTTCGCAAACCGTGTGCAGTGTAATCCCTAATTAATCCCTAATTTAAAAATCACATATTTTGAATTTGAAAGTAGGCAATCACTTATTTCATATCCAACCATGTTTATTACAAATATAGGTTAAACCACGAATGCATAATTCGATGCACAGGTACATATACTAAAGAACTACAGAAGCACCAAGTAAAGAATGATGAACCACAGTTGTACTGAAGACTGTAAGGAGAGAGGCGAAAGACATTCTGGTTGCTGGAGAAGGTGAAGCGGAATGCCCATATTTTGCCCTCCTCCATGCGTAATGCGCGCACGACTCTAGGCCAACCCCTTGTGATGGCTGCCCATCCATCCTTCACTATATTCATTACGACTTCTCGATCCTCATTGTAGTCTGGCTGAAATACTTTAACCTTCATTGCGTGTCCACCAATCATGTACCTTGCGAGGTAATCTTGAGTGAACTGCTTCGGGAACCACTGCGAACGAAAAAGATTCAGACATTGTTGTCTAACAACTCATCATCGGCAGTAAAAAGAGAAGGCTGCAGAGTTTGTAGTTACCATCCTACGGCTCACTGTTGTGTTGGATAGAGCATAAACAAATAATTTGCTTGCCACAATTCGTATCTTTTTGTTAATAATCCTTATTAGTTTCCTCACTTGATGCTTGTTCA